>NC_140166.1:160067119-160142119 GCF_963971535.1 Notolepis coatsorum
GACTGTAATCAATGGCACTGCTTTAATTAAAAAGATATTGGTCTGCACCTATACCCAACCCCCTCCAATGTACAGTTTCTACGTCAAATGTATACTCTCTTTTCTGGACTCTTTTTGTACCACAAACAGTACTGTATTTGCAAATCTGGTATGTCATAAATGTATAGATGTAGCAGTACTGTATCTGTAATATTTCTGTATGTCGTGTGTGTCATATATGTTATGATGAATTGAAAATGGGGGACCCTGATGTAAACAAGACTAAAGTCTTTCTCTGGTCTGCATCCCCTTAACAATTGTGTGTATTGAGCTGTACTGTACTTAACTGTACCCATTCTGCAATCTGTTAATAAAGTTTTCAATCAATCAATCAATCAATCAATGACGAGTTATATAGGCTGTGTTGTAATAATTCTGCCTCATGAACACTTTTTCACAAAATGAATTCCCTTCTATAACTAACGTTATTGTAAGCATTTCTGGTTGAAATAAAATTATACTTACTTATTTTATGATAAATTGCGAATTGTTTCATGTTGAGCTATAGATTCAAGACGATTTAGAAATGTTTCTCTCCATGTATTCATCCTCTTAGCCGTTAGTTGTTGTATTTGAGCTATATATTGTACCCATTCTGCAATCTGTTAACGTTTTCAATCAATCAATCACTCTTATATCGCTACAGTAATTAAGCTGCGGATTGATTGATTGAAAATTGTATGAACAGATTACAGAATGGGTACAATACAGTACGGCTCAATACACATAATTGTTAAGGGGATGCAGAGAAAGAGTTTAGGTCTTGAATACGTACTTATAGTCAACCACTTTACATCTAGCTGACGCTTTTATCCAAAGCGACTTACAAGTTCTGTACAACAAGACAGCAGGAAGGGTACAACTCTATCAGCTGAGTAACAATGTTCATCAAAGTGTTGAGTGCTACAGTGTAGGTTAGTTTATTAGGACAAGTGCATGACAGTAAGGTTTGATTTTCTTTTCACCAGTCTGCATTGTTTCAAAATTGTTTAATTGATCTAATATGACAGCCTTTTGTATGGTGCAGGTGCACATACTTACGTTATAGTATTTGAGTGACATAGCTCAATGACTAACTACACAGGGATAGTGATTTTAAACATGTAGATTGTGTACCAAAAATACAAGTTTTATTGTAGCCACAGGAGACAAGACATCCAATGCACTTAAATTAGACCATTATCATATCCAAGAACAAAAGACATTTAACATTTTAATATCCTAGCCATCAATAGAGTATGATCAGATCATTAATTGACATGTTCAAGTCTGATGTGTATCACATGTGGTTGATGAGCTCATCTTTTACTTAGTTTAGCCAAAGATACATACATGTATACACTCATCATACTAAACCCGATAACTACAAGTAGGCCTGCCGCGATAAGCAATAAATCGATTAATTGCTGCGATAATTAAAATGAATGCAATGATTTTGACGGGCGCAATTAATTGCTATTTGCGCGTTTGTTTTAATGAGGCGGAACCAGTGCCGCTTGTCAGTCACTGTCCGTGTTGGGAGGCGGGCCGCTGACGTTACTAGAGTACAGCACGGGAGCTCCGTGGGGCAACGCCACAGCTTAACTACATTTCTCAATAGTGTTGCTCCTTTTAACCAAGTAGCATTATTTGTAGTGTAACGTTAGCTATTTTTAGACCCAAGTAGTTACTCGCTACTGCCCGGAGAAACTGGACTGCTAAATAAAGATGAAAGATAGAGCGTTGATTCTCATTCCATGCTAACAACATTAGCTAAATAACTAACAAACGAAATACAACGTATAGCATAGCTACAAGTACAACACAGAATAACGTTAATACAATTACATGCATCATTGTTTACAATGAACGGGTGGGGCTAGTCAAAGGACTGGACATGGGGACAAGTTAAACATGAATTAATTTATTATAACACTCCGGTAGTTTCGAGTCGTGCTGCAGTGCTTACGCACCACAGCTATTCTATTATATACTGCTTTGACGCTTCCTCCTCATCGTTGATTGCCTGTAGTAGCTGCATCTAACGTTAGTAGCTAACGTTAAAACTAACCTAAAGTTAGTTGTTCACCAACAATCTCAACATTTGTTATTAGCTCAAAAACAACCGGACGAGACAAGTTGTCGGCTCATATGTTCTGCTTAGGATAATCACAACAATACTTCCGGTCCGGTCGGTGGGCTTCAAAATAAAAGTCTAAAAGCGGAAAAGACGGAGCGGTGGGCTTCAAAATAAAAGTTTTGGGAAATAAATTTCTCAAAAAAAATTCTCTAACCGGTCGCAATAATATCGCTTATCGCGATATTTTCGGGGGCAATTAATCGCCCAGCAAAATGTGTTATCGTGGCAGGCCTAACTACAAGGCATAATAACAAATCAATTTGTAGAACAATTCATTTTTTTGTGAGCTACTGAGATGCTGGTTGTGTGTTGATTCTACTGGACTGGTCAAAAAAGTTTCATTTTTATTTGAAAACTGCTGCTCCGCCGAGAATCACGTTAGAAACTGTCGCTGGTTAGGCCGCAATGAAGGTCCCACAGTAGACATCCTGTCTGTACAGCAGACTCTTCAAATGTGGTAGCTCCTAGAGTAGACACAAGGTGAATGAAAACTTTATTTAACAGATTGCAGAATGGGTACAATACAGTACGGCTCAATACACACAATTGTTAAGGGGATGCAGACCAGAGAAAGACATTTGTCTTGTTTCAATCAGGGTCCCCCATTTTCAATTCATAGTGACATACACAGGTATATAGTACCGTTACATTTGTGACATACACGATATGCAAATATACAGTACTGTTACCCAGATATCCTAACAGAAAATATATACTACTATATTCCACTAAAACAGGGGTATTGTATCATATGATGTGGAAAACATGTAAAAAGATTATATGGAAAATGCAATAAAAAAAAAAAGTTTAAATAAATAAAATAAAACAGGGGTATTCAATAAACATTTTAAGAGGTCCAGTTAAGAGAATTTCTTGAAGCAAAGGTCCGGAAGATCATCATGTCTAACTATTTAGTGTGATAAACATAAAGTTTGGAAATTTGTGTTTGGCTGATTATTTCTGTTGTAACAATGCTTCTTGGCAATACATTTTATACCGTTGGAAAGCCTGTTTATTTCCCATTTAAATGGTGCCCCATTTTTATTTTTTTATTTTTTTATCTTTTTCCCCCTCCATTTTCCTCCGATTTTCTCCCATCCCAATGTTAGTCGTTATGCCAATTCCCAATCCCCTTCCTGGTCGCTGCGCACTTACCCCCCACAGTCGGTCTGGGAGAGTGGAGGCTACCACGTGCTTCCTCCGACACACATCCAGCCAATCAACCGCTTCTTTTCACCTGGCAGCGCGGATATTCTCCGAGAGGGCGTAGCGTGTGGAAGGATCACACTCTCCCACTCAGGTCCCATCCGCGCTTAGCAGGCGCCCCGACCGAACTGTAGTAGCTGTTTACAACGACCCGGACCCACCCCGCCAGCTTCTCCCACCCTCTAATACTGCCAATTGTATTAGTGTGAGCGGCCAGCCAAGCTGGTGACAACCCCGGAGCTGTGAGCTGGATTCGAACAGGCGAATCCAGCTCACAGCTCCGGGGTTGGTGACGAACGCAATCTCCGCTACGCCACCTAACCGCCCCTATGGTGCCCCATTTGTAAGGAACATGCATTTGTGGGATGAGCAGCACTGCCGAGTATGTGGGTTGCGCCCATGAAGAATTAGCCAAATCTTATTCAAAGTTTATTCTGCTGTTGCTATTGACTCTTGTTTGGTGGATTGGATGATTGGAGTCCATCAGTAACAAGGCAGAAACTATACATAATGGCAATTTTACAATTGATTAATTTAACAAACAGCCAGGAGCCTCAGTAGCATGTGGAAGAACCATACACAGCCACAACAGCCGGGCACCTCCTCATGCTGGACACCAGCGTGGTCACACACTGCTGTGGGATGGCATTCCACTCCTCAACCAGGATTTGTCGCAACTCTCAAGTCAGCCAATAGTTGTGTTGGTCACCCTGCACGAATAGCACGCCTAAGCTGATCCCACAAGTGTTCAATTGGGTTGAGGTCAGGACTGTTGGCAGGCCATTCCATTCTCTCTACTCGCAAATTCTGGAGGTAGTCTCTGATAAACCCTGGTCTGTGGGGGCGAGCGTTGTCATCTTGGGAGGATGTAGGCCGGGAGCCAGGTCCACCCCTCCAACTTAGCCCCGTTTGGCCTCAGGGGCCAAAACATTTATGCAACTGCATAAATGGTCAGATAAGTCTGAAACTTTGCATGGTGTATCCTGACACATAGGGGGAAGTATCAGAATAATACTCTGGGGCTTACTACCTTTCTATTGTCAAATATCACACTCAGAATACCCCAAAAGACAAAAAAATCTGTCCGCCTGACAAATTGTCATCAAAAGTGATCATTTAAGTATTGTATTATACATGTTGCTGCCTCACATGGATATGGAAAACTTCCCACATCTATAAGCTTCAATTGAAGTCCAAGATGACCTTTCTATCTAGAAGATTACACCTGATATGACCAGGTCTCCATTGTACCTCAAATCGAGAAAATAGAACATTCAACATTACCCTTATTTCTTTATCTAAAAAATATATTAAACAAGAGTTGAGACTTAAGTAATGTAATGCTATACTATCTGAAGTTAATTACATGAAAAGTGAACAATGTTACGCCCCCTGGTGGACCAGGGTATCACAGTGCACCTTAAAGCAGTGCTGTTCCAGTTCCGCGTTGCCGTTTTCATCAACGCCCCTCCGTGCTCCGGCTTTCAACAGCGGGGAGAGTATTATGGGGCTTATGCCGCGAAGGCGTAACACAACAGTGAACACATAGTTAAGTACGACTGACAGATGCATTGCAACTATGTGTTCACTGTTGTGTTACGCTTCTCTGCATAAGCCCCATAATAAGACAGTCTCTGGCTTAGTCCAGCGGACACCATGGCGAGCTCAGCGATGCCGCTCGAGGCAGCATACTCTCCCCGCTATTGAAAGCCTTATCGCAGCACGGAGGGTCGTGGACCCGCAACGCAGCCGCGAAGGCGGCGATGAAGCCCGAGTCGCGCGATTTTTTATTGGTTTGTCATGACAAACCAATTACATAATCCAACATATGTGTAAAGAAACAACATATTCCAGTTAACGGTATATTTTTTTAATGATTGCTTACGGTATAAATTAGGTTAACTGGAGCTTAGTATTGCTGCCTGGCTGAGTCATGCACATGCGCGCGCTCGGCCAATCAGAGCGCAAAACGACAATGCGGAACTGGAACAGCGTTGTAGAAGGCATACACGCGACCAGGTTACACACACCAACCAACCAAAAACCGAACCCTGTTTCATGTCACATCCCACCTGAAGTTATTCAGCAAAGACAATTTTGGGTGAATTGATCTATTATTCTGGCTGTGGGAAGAGATTGAGCTAATATAGCCAGCCCAATGTAGCTAGCTAGTGAGTGTAGAAGTGGGAGAGAAATTATGAAATTGTAATTATTAAGAACATTAATTATAATTATTAGCAACTCTACTTCTAGAGTGATAGCAGTAGCTAGTTAGCTTATAGATTGTTATCTGCCAGCCCAATGGAGCTAGCTAGTGAGAGTGGGAGACTAATGAGAGCAAAAGTGGGATATAAATGATGATGTGTGTGTGTGTGTGTGTGTACAATACTTTGCTGTTGTAATGAATATACTGACTTTCTGATTGTTGCAATGATACAGTATAGTCAAGGTTCCAAAGAGACAAGATGCCTGGATACCTGTGCCCCAAAGAAGAATCAGCCATTAGTCCGTGTCTGAGGTCAGATGTCAATGAAATGTGAAACATAGGATCTAAATTAATGTCTATTGGCACATTAGCTTGTTCAAGCTGCTGCGGTCAGGCAAGCGCCTTCGCATACATGCAGCAAGAACAGAAATGTAGCTTCTTCCCCCAGGCCATCAGAACACTGATCTCTCCACACACAAGCACACATGAACACAAGCACACTACAGGTCACTTTAGGAAAAAGCAAAGGTCACTTTAAAAAACACAACTATAGTTAGTATAGCATAACTGTATATTGTATAGTATATAGAACTCATTACCTTTAATAAAATAGACATGATAAAATGTACTAAGATCAAATACAATGCTAAGCTTACAAATTAAAGGTAATGAGTCCTATATACACTACTAAGTTATACAATATACAGTTATGCTATATGTAACTCCTATACTAACTATACAAAAACAGTTGTTTTTTAAAGAAGTGCTTTTGCTTTTCCCTAAAGTGACCTGCAGTGTGTTTGTGTGTGAGAGAGTGCAGGATGTGTGGTGTGTGTTTATGTGTGGAGAGATCAGTGTTCTGATGGCCTGGGGGAAGAAGCTGAGTCGGAGTCTCTCTGTTCTTGCTGCATGGCGCTTGCCTGACCGCAGCAGCTTGAACAGGCTATAATGTGCCAATAGACATTCATTTAGATCCAATGTTTCACATTTCATTGACATCTAACCTCAGACACAGACTAATATCCCAGACTGGGGGGGGGGGGGGGGTGGCTGATTGTTTTTTGAAGCACTCTTGGCAAGGTATCCAGGCATCTTGTCGTCTCTTTGGCACCTTGACTATACCGTAGCATTGCAACCATCAGAAAGTCAGTATATTCATTACAATAGCAAAATATTGTACACACACACACACCATAATTGATATCCCACTTCTGCTCTCACTAGTCTCCCACTCCCTCTGTCAGCTAGCTACATTGGGCTGGCAGCTAACAATCTACAATCTAACTAGCTAATGTTATCACTCTAGAAGTAGAGTTGCTAATAATTATAATAAATTCTCTTAATAATTACAATTTCATAATTTCTCTCCCACTTCTACTCTCACTAGCTAGCTACATTGGGCTGGCTATATTAGCTAACAATCTACAAGCCAACGTTAATGTTATCACTCTAGAAGAGCTGCCACATTTCATGTAAAAAAATATTGGACACTCAATCTCTTCCCACAGCCAGAATAATATATCAATGTACCCAGAATTGTCTTTGCTGAATAACTTCAGATGGGATGTGACATGAAACGGGGTTAGGGTTTTGGTTGGTGTGTGTAACCCGGTCAGCACTGCTTTAAGGTGCACTGTGATACCCTGGTCCACCAGGGGGCGTAATATTGTTCATTTTTCATGTAATTAACTTCAGATAGTATAGCATTACATTACTTAAGTCTCAACTCTTGTTTAATATATTTTTTAGATATTTATAAGAGAAAAAAAAGAAGAAAAGGATAATGCTTTGAATGTTCTATTTTCTCGATTTGAGGTACAATGGATGGATAACTTAGCTCATGTAATCTTCTAGATAGAAAGGTCATCTTGTACTTAAAGGGGAACTATCTTATAAATGGCCTTTTTGAGTGTTTAGCATTGTTTCCTAGCTATGTGAACTTATATTAATATGATCTATGTCTCAAAATTCTCATATTGGCGCATTCTTCCAACTCTCCTCTCACAATATTCACCCTCACTGAACTGAGTCGTTTGAAATGTGCGCGATATGTGATTAAGCATTACATCACACGCAGGAGTGGTTTGTGACCAATAAACCATGCCTAGGGGTGGTTGTTAGGCCCGAGGCGCAGCCGAGGGTCGTTAGACCCCCCTAGGCATGGTTTATTGGTCACAAATCACGACTGCACGTGGTGTAAAGCTTTTATACAACTGCCAGATTCATCCAACCTTATTTCTATACAATAAACACACATTAATCGAAGATTTATTGAAAAAACCATCCGCCAGAAAAAGTAGTTCCCACAACTCCATGTGGAAGCAGCTTGAAGTGCATCCAACCAAACTAACACATCCAACTGTGTATTATTGGAATGATTGAGAGAAGTTGCCTCATGTGGAAGCAGCTTGAAGTGCATCCAACCAACTAACACATCCAACTGTGTATTATTGGAATGATTGATTGAAAATTTATTAAAACGTTTTCTTTGCCCTATAGGAAAAAAACGTTTTCTTCGCCCTATTTTTTTATTTATTTCTTTTAGCCTAAACTTAACCAGTTGGAAACCAGGGGTACAGTAATAAAATTAGCAATCAACCAATCAATCAATTCAATAGACCATGCTCACTTAAAACAGCGCTGCTTCTCTCTCAGTCTGACTCCCCCGCTGTTGCAGACAGGAGTGTGTGTGTGTGTGTGTGCGTGTGTGTGTGTGTGTGTGTGTGTGTGTGTGTGTGTCACAGTGTGTGTGTGCGTGTGTGTGTGTGTGTGTGTATGTGTGTGTGTGTGTGTGTGTGTGTGTGTGTGTGTATGTGTGTGTTTGTGGGTACGCCAGCGTCGGACAGTGTGAGAGAGAACGCTGCAGTCGGAAAGTAGGAAGGAAGAAATTTAAATCAATCAATTAATCTATCAATCAATCCGCGATTTTTCTTTTGTTCTAGATTGAGTCAAGACCCATCAATTACATCATCCAACATTGTTTAAAATACTAACACATTCCCCTTGACAGAATCGCTTCATATTTAGTCGTTATGGTGCTTTCAACATAACCATTTGTTCTCCGCGATCCTGTTTTCTCCCGGAGTGAGCCGGGGAGGGTTATGTGATTTGGTTGTGGGCGGGTCCTGAGCCCAGGACCGTGGATTGTTACCAATAAAGACGTGTGAATGGCCAATCAGAATCGAGAAATTTGCATGCCGTTGTATAATGTCATATAGTCACTGCTGCATGTTAATGTTGAGATAGACGACGACGCTCCGCAGTGGTTTAGGAGCCGCCCTGCAGCCCAGGCTCAAAACAGCTTGAAATCTTGAGGTAGAAAAATGCTGTTTTTGAGGACTTGATTAGAAATACAAAACAATGAATAAAAAAAATATATATATTACAGAGGTGTTCCATAGACTCACAGGAATTGTGTAAAAGTGCCCAAATAGTGAAAGAAATAGTAAAATAGTTCCCCTTTAAATTGAAGCTTATAGATGTGGGAAGTTTTTCATAGCCATGTGAGACAGCAACATGTATAATAACATACTTGAAAATGATCACTTTTGATGACAATTTGTCAGGCCGACAGAAATTTTTTAGTCTTGTTTTTAAATAACATTTCTAACTCTGTTACACACAGAGACAAAGTTAAATGAAGTGTCCAGTGATTACCTTGTAGCCAGTTAACAGATTTATTTCCATTCAATTATCAATGAATACGAACTGTGTGGTACAGAAAGAAAGGGGAGAGGGGGGTTAGATGACATTCTAGCTAGCAAAAGCCTGGTCATTGTTTACACTATTCAATGCAAAGAGATAGCCATATTGTTAAATGATAACATGATTGCTAGAACATGCATGATTATTTCGCCTGGTCTGCTGTAGAAGACAGTAGGCCTAGCTCTCCTGAACACGGCGTGACCCATAACTAATCGATCAGAACTAAATCGGCAGAGAAAAAGCCCATTTTAAAGCACCTATTCCGCATGGACATGCGCAGAGTGCCCATGGAGTCTGGACGACGCGAGATGACGCTCGAATGAATGTGGACTGTTCTATCAGAGGGGGGAGCTTCGGTGGCCAATGTCCTTTCAGCCGAACAGGATAATGACGAAATGATCCCACTAAATGGCCAGACGCGTCTTATGGCGACATCTACAATTACCTCATTGAGTCTACAGGTAGACTAATGTTTATATTTAAGTGCAGCGGTCTGTAGCCACTTACATGACCATCAAAGCTCCCCCTCTGATGGAACAGTCCACATTCATTCGAGCGTCATCTCGCGTCGTCCAGACTCCATGGGCACTCTGCGCATGTCCATGCGGAATAGGTGCTTTAAAATGGGCTTTTTCTCTGCCGATTTAGTTCTGATCGATTAGTTATGGGTCACGCCGTGTTCAGGAGAGCGAGGCGCATAAACGTCTATTCGATCATGTCTCTAGCACCCCCACAGCCGTATCGGCAACCACTTACATCACGGCTCTCGTCCACATTCATTCATTTGACCCCCCCGCAATCTCCTCCCTGATTTCAGAATCCCGGAAGTGTTACGGTGGTCTATATCACTAAATTCTCGAAGTCAACTTCCTGTCTTTTTAACTTTCTGTCTAAGTGCATGTCTATGGCTTGGGGGGAAACATGCACTTATAATAACCAGAAACTAAGGCGTTCGAAATAGTGAAATGCCATGTTGGCCTCAATATTTTCAAAACAAATTATATGAAAAGGTTATGAAATGAACAAGAATGTGCTAAAATATGTAATAAAAACGGAGCTCACCGCATACATTTGATCGTAGAAATCCGTTTGTTTCCCCAATACCAAGATGGCGACGGTCTCGTGACGTCAGAGTGTCTTCGAGAGGTCCTCTCTCTCCAACAGGGGGCTTAACCATAAACCACATGAAAGTCTTCTTTCCGGATCTATAAGCAAACAAAACTCTGGACCTTATTAAATGTGTAGGCAAGCTAGCAATTTGCAATGACCAAGCTAGCAAGAAAACAACGTATTCTCTAGGGATGCACGATATTGATTTTTTGACACCGATATCGATAACTTTATGCTCCTCAGGCCGATAACCGATATCGATAACCGATATTTATTGTATTATAATCTTTTTTCTTAATGTATATATTATTTTTTTTATCAAATTTTTTTTTCAACATGAAACAAAACATATCACAATACAATAATAATACATAAAAAGACTTCCCAGGACAATAACTTAACACCAACTTAAATGCGACCTAACCAGACAACAGAAACAAAAGCCAAGACAACGAACAGTATTGACTGATAAAGTGACTATATTTATTTTTCCAAATGAAAATTCACAATCCGTCAACAACTTATAATACATCCAACCTAAGACGCTCGAAGCTTTTTGTTCTTCTTTTTTCAAAGCGGAGCCTTGAAAAAAAGGCTTTGAGTGGACACATCACCACCACAACAAGTCACCTGCAACAAGCTAGAAGCTAGAAGCTAGAACCTAGAACGAAGCTAGAAGCTGCTGTGAATCCAAAGCCAGCTATTGACGAGTCGTTTGCTAAATTAAAGAAGTTTGACAGAAATGACCCAAGGGCTCAAGCCGCTAGCTTTTAAGCAGTCCTTGGTGGTGCAAATTAACCTGGCTACTATGGAGCCATAAGTGACTGCGTTCAACCGAGGGTTGCACCCCTCCTACACAACCCCCCCCCCCCCCCCCCCCCCCACCCACCCAACCACCTCCAATGTACAGTCCCCCCCCACCCCCACCTACCCAATCCAATGTACAGTTTCTACGCCTAATGTATATACTCTTTTCTTTCTGGACTCTTTTTGTATCACAAACAGTACTGTAATTGCAAATCTGGTATGTCATAAATGTATAGATGTAGCAGTACTGTCTATCTGTATGTCATGTATGTCATATATGTTACGATGAATTGAAAATGGGGGACCCTGATGTAAACAAGACGAAAGTCTTTCTCTGGTCTGCATCCCCTTAACAATTGTATGTATTGAGCTGTACTGTACTGTACCCATTCTGCAATCTGTTAATAAAGTTTTCATTCATTCATTCATTCACAGCCATGGAAGGGGCTAGCTTTGCTTAGCTCCTCGCGTCGTCGTAGGCTTTTAAGTTAACACAATAACACACCATCGTAGCGGTGGTGATGCCGCAGGTGACCCGTCAGGCTGGATGTATTACAAGTTGTTGCCCTTTTCCCTCCTTGTGGAACTTCTCCATTGCATTTATTACAAATAGCAAGCTATCTTTTTCCTCTGAAATTCCGAGTACCGACGCGGCCATCTTTGTTTATAACGTCCTCGCTGATTCAGAAACTTACGTGCCTACGTCACAGCCAAGAAAGGGAGCGCTCGATTTGTGTAAAACGCCCTGTTCTTAAACCACACGCTGTCAGTCGTACCACAGTACTGGCAAAACGGGATGAGCCTACAGTCAAAACAAACGCACTTCATTCCAATTCACCCACACAGCATTTTCTTTTACCAAAAAATATATTATATTATCGGAGCTATTAATAACGTTATCGGGTTTATCGGGATGACGTCATAATTGCTGATATCGGCCCGATAATTATCGTGCATCCCTAACTTAAAGTTATTCCTGTTACTGTGAGAATACTATTCTCACAGTAACAGGAATAACTTTAAGTTGTCAAAAACACAAACAAAAGTGAGTTCAAACCAAATAATAAAACCATAGAAAGTGCACAGCAGTTACCTTGTACAAAATGTCCAAATAACAAAAGAATAACGAAGATATTCACGGAGATCTCTCTTTCCTTTTAGCTGTAACCTAGCCCCTTTCGTGACTTTCGGTTCATCCGTAAAGCTGAGCTCATGCGCGCAGTAGCTGCTTCCGGTTCCCTATCCTATCACACACAAACCGAATGACGCTACCTAGAGGGTCGTTTACAGGCTAAATTGCATTTAACGTTACAAAATAACTAGAGCTAACTAGATTGTAACATAAATATGACAGTTAATAAACCAAACGTTAGTTACAAAGCCTTACCTTGCTTGGCTTAGTTCGTGAGACGACAAACCATCCGCGAGGATTCCAGTGTCCCCGCTCTAGCTTCAGCGTTCGCCTTCCACCATCGCTGATCCCCACATTGTCTTCGACACACAATCCCAACAGAGGCAGACGTTGCCACATAGCACACGTCTTCAAATCCCTTTTTCCACATGAACAAGTCATACTATCTAAATATACAACCGCGAGAGAAAACAAATAAACAGGTAAACAAACTCAGACAAATCATCTCCAACTATTCAACCGAGCCGCCCCTCAAGTTAACTCCAGCCGTCACGCCGTCACATTGCAATCAATAGCCCCTCCCGTCCCCTCCCCTCCCCCTCCCATTCCCTCCCCCTCTCACCAACTTCTGGTTGAACTGTAACGCGCTACTCTAGAGTTCACAGCCACCAAGTCCATCTCACCACATCTCAACAAGTGCCTGCACTGCAGCCTTCCCCTCCCCCACATCCACAACATTTGACTGATTGACTGATAATGTGAACGCACTGTGTCACGCAATGTGTCTCCTTCCTTCTAGTGTGAACTGATGTGCAATTCTATTTATCTTTTTAAGATTATATAATTGAAGCCAAAATTATTAACCCCACAGCAATTTGTTTCAAGTTTGTTTTTATTTGTCACGTATAAGGTACATACATTGATTGATTGATTGATTGATTGATTGATTGATTGATTGATTGATTGATTGATTGATTGATTGATTGATTGATTGAAAACTTGGACATTTACCGGGGCCAGTTTCTGTTGATATTATTTGTATTCAATGTTTTAACAGATACAAACAAAGCAGACAGGACAGACAAAATCAAGACATCACAACATCACAACATCACAAAAAAATAAAAAATTAAAATATATAGGCCTACCCTCCCAAAAAAAAAAAACAAGACAACCAGTCACTCCTTCGTGTCTCTTACCAGTGTTAGACATAGACATATTAAATCAGAGATTGAGAATATCTATAATAGACATTTTGACATGTACATGGGTACCTTGGTCGTGTAGTGTATCTTGTAGACCAGGCCCATTGCTGTTTGCTGTACTCTGTCGTCTACTCTAAGCCATCCTAGGTTGTCAAAGTGGGCAGGGGTGAGGTGGGTTCTCGGAGTAAGGTCAAGCAGTAGTCTGACCAGTTTGTTTTGAGATGTTTGTAATTTTGTTTTTAGCGCCTTTGAGGTGCTTTGGTGTGAATGAATGAATGAAAACTTTGCAGAATGGGTACAATACAGTACGGCTCAATACATACAATTGTTAAGGGGATGCAGACCTGAGAAAGACGTTTGTCTTGTTTCCATCAGGGTCCCCCATTTTCAATTCATATAGACATTTATGACATACACAACATACATGACATTTATGGCATAGGGACATATAGGTATTTAGTAGTACTGATACATTTGTGACATAAACGGTATTCAAATATACAGTACTGTTACCCCTAGATCCTGACAGAGTATATACATATGATGGGGATTGGACTGTACATTAGGAGGGGGTGGGTGGGTGGGAGAGAGATATACATACGGCGGGGAGGGAATATATACATGCGGTGGGGAGGAGACTGTCTATTAGGAGGTGGTGGGGGTTTTGGGCATTTACGGTGGCCAGTTTAGAATTGCAGCCTCCCGTAGGTGCTCTTTAAGAGCGGTTTTGAATGTGGGTAGGGATTCACATTCCTTTACAGCTTTGGGTAGGGCGTTCCACATTGATGTGGCATAATTGCGAAACGTATTTAGTCCCTTGTTTGAGCCGAATCTGGGTTTAACATGATTTGTTGAGCTTCCTCTGGTGTAGTGGTTGTGGTATTCACTGACCTTTGGGAAGTATTTTGACATGTACATGGGTACCTTAGTCGTATAGTGTATCTTGTAGACTTTTTACGTGGACTTTTGGTACAGGATGGAAAGGGAATTCATCAAGGGCCCATCTAGCTGGATTTTGACAGTTGCTCACATCAAGAAAGGCTGCACCAAGTTCCTGTATTTTAAAATGTAAGATCATTATTCAGATAATGCTACACTAGCTATATTCACATACAAAGCAATAATGTAACTTGGGTTCTGATTACGCTATTAGGCTATACATAGAAAGGAATTACATCTCTCAACGAGTAGCCTATTTCCCTCCTGCCATTCAAACTCTACAAGATATACTTTAATGCCACACAACTATGGTTGGTGGTAATCGTTTGAGGTACAGCATGTTATTTAAGCACTGGGACCTCAACATGGAACATCAAACGTCCCCTTCCCAATCCCCACAATAAATACATACAGGACAGTCACATATAACAAGTGTCAGTTCAATTCAGTTCATGTTCACTTCAGATGCTTGCCCGTCTGTTTCTACTGCCCTGGTTTAATGCTCCAGAAAGTTGTCCAATATCCCATCCATATTGCTGCTCTACAATCAGTTATTTTCATTGTGCTTATATATTGAAAAAAAATTCCTAGAAGTGACATTCAGGCGTCCTGTTAATAATTTTCCAAACTCTGCTTGTGCATCCCCATGAGATGAACGTGCAGTCAGTGCCCTGGCCCAGGGGCTGCGACCGCAAAAGCACGTCCCCCCCCTAGACTTGAGATTGGGCCTACGGGTGGTTAAGAGACATTTTGGGAAATTAGCTTATTTAACATCTTCCCTGGAGTTAGACAAGAAGATACATACCCTTTTTGTCTCTGTGCGTGCATTTTAGCTTTGGGAATAGCTAAAGCTATTCTATGCTAAGCTAAGCTATGCTAACAGAGCGTCTATTCCCAAAGCTAAAATGCATGCACAGAGACAAAAAAGGTATGTATCTTCTTGTCTAACTCCAGGGAAGATGTTAAATAAGCTAATTTTCCAAAATGTTGGAGTTCCCCTTTAACTGTCCTGCTACTGTTGCATCACTGTGATGTACTGTCCTGCTAACCATTTGGGTGGAATACACCTTTAACTGTCCTGCGACTGTACACCTACTGTACTGCTACTGTACACCTACTGTACTGCTACTGTACACATACTGTACTGCTACTGTACACACCTGCACATTGTGATGGGGCTGTCCTGCTAACCATTTGGGTGGAATACACCTTTTTAACTGTCCTGCTACTGTTGCATCACTGTGATCCACTGTACTGCTACTGTATTATAACCTATAAAACAATTTGGGTGGAATACACCTTTAAAATCATTCGATTTGGGTTATAACCTTTAACACTATTTGGGTGGAATACACCTTTAACTGTCCTGCAGCCATTTTACCACTGTCCACTGTACTGTACTGTACAGTCCTGCTACATCACTGTCCTGCTAACCATTTGGGTGGAATACACATTTAACTGTCCTGCTACTGTTGCATCACTGCTAGCATGTCAAGTTTGAAAGCTCTTGGAGCTTGTATTATTAATCTACATGAGTTTATATGTCTCAACTCTCATACGGCCAGGCTATATTTTGGTTGTTTTTTCCTTTGGGGTTGTATAACAATATCTATCAATTTAACCATTTTTGCAGTAAAATATTTTTATACAAGAATCCATTTCATATATGGGAGACTGATTGATTGATTGATTGAAAAGTTTATTAACAGATTGCAGAATGGGTACAGTACAGTACAGCTCAATACATACAATTGTTAAGGGGATGCAGACCAGAGAAAGACTTTCGTCTTGTTTACATCAGGGTCCCCCATTTTCAATTCATCATAACATATATGACATACATGACATACAGATAGACAGTACTGCTACATCTATACATTTATGACATATCAGATTTGCAAATACAGTACTGTTTGTGATACAAAAGTGTCCAGAAAAGGAGTGTATATACATTTGGTGTAGAAACTGTACATTGGAGGAGGTTGGTTGGGTGGGGTGGGGTTGGGTGGGTTGGGTGAGGGCTGTACATTGGAGGTGGGGGGGGGGGGGGGGGGGTAAGGTAGGGGACACACACACATTTTACACTGTACATTGGAATATTGACAAAGCCTTACTTGGTCATTTACTGTACAACTAGGTTAGGACATTTAGAGACGAGGAAAAATATGCTTGTGTTTTGTTCTACCTCCGGTAGGGGTATCTCAAAAACCAAAGCCCTTTTTGACAGTTTGTCACAGCACTACAAGGAGCTAGCGGCAGCGCGTACCACTACCAACCAACTTGTGTTCAGCTGCGGTAGCAGTGGAGCGCTGCTGACTGATTATTATGTTTCGCGTTTTTAACAACCAACTACCAGATTCACTCGTCACTGTACATCACCTCTGAGCTCTGAAGTATAAACAAAGCCCATACAGTTATGAAATGCGCTGAACTAGAAAGCGTAACGTTATTATTATGTTTCGCGTTTTTAACAACCAACTACCAGATTCACTCGTCACTGTACATCACCTCTGAGCTCTGAAGTATAAACAAAGCCCATACAGTTATGAAATGCGCTGAACTAGAAAGCGTAACGTTATTATGGTTCGCGTTTTTAACAACCAACTACCAGATTCACTCGTCACTGTACATCACTTGACTTCAGCTCCAGCAGCAGCAGCGGCGGTGCTCCGTTGAAGCCCTTCAATGACAGCTGCTCTCATATTTTGCGAATGCATAAACTATATCTTAAATTATGGCTATGTGTCTAATATGGCTGTCGCTTATCAATGACTTGACGACAGCCATATTAGACACATCGCCATAATTTAAGATATAGTTTATGCATTCGCAAATATGAGAGCTCTGTCATTGAAGTGGGTGGTGGCAGCATTACTAACAGTAGCGATTTTTATTGTTTTGTCATGACCAAACATAATCCCAACATAGATAGGAGGTGTACTGTATGTCAAATGTCGGTCATCATGTGGTGGAAGAGTTTAGTACAGTCACACTGAACTGGTTCGAGCAGCGCGTTGGTTCGACCAGCGCTAATGCCGCGTCTCTCAGCGGAAAAGGGCGTGTGCTAGGGCGGTCACGTGGCCGTGTGGCCAATCAGAGAAACGCTGAACGAAAAGCTAGCACACACACGCGTGCAGTACACACGCGTGCAAACACGTGCAACCATACACACGCGTGCAAACACGTGCACACATACACACGCGTGCAAACACGTGCAACCATACACACGTGTGCAAACACGTGCACACATACACACGCGTGCAAACACGTGCAACCATACACACGCGTGCAAACACGTGCAACCATACACACGCGTGCAAACACGTGCACACATACACACGCGTGCAAACATGTGCAACCATACACACGCGTGCAAACACGTGCACACATACACACGCGTGCCCACGCGTGCACAATTTTATTTTTTATTTTTTTTATAAAAAAGAAATTACTGCAAAAACGAATCTGTGAGACAGGATATGGTCGATGACAGATTACTTAATTCAGGGTTTAACATGATTTGTTGAGCTTCCTCTGGTGTTGTGCTCGTGGTATTCACTGACCTTTGTGAAGTATTTTGACATGTACATGGGTACCTTAGTCATATAGTGTATGTTGTAGACCAGGCCCATTGCAAGTTGCTGTACTCTGTCGTCTACTCTAAGCCATCCTAGGTTGTCAAAGTGTGCAGGGGTGAGGTGGGTTCTAGGGGTAAGGTCAAGTAGTAGTCTGACTAGTTTGTTTTGTGATATTTGTAATCTTGTTTTTAGCGCCTTTGAGGTGCTTTGGTACCATGAGGTGCAAGCATAGTCGTAGTACCCTTGAATGAGTGCTCCTGCCAGAGTCTTCAGGGTATTCTTGTTTACCAGAGAGGAGATCCGGTACAAGAATCTAGTTCGTTGGTTGACTTTTTTTAATGCTATGTAAATACATGTTCACAACAAAGAAATGTATTTTGATTTTAATTCTAAACGAATATGTATATTTCCCCCATGGGCTACAGGTCATATGTATTGTCATTTCACTTCTACATACATGCTATATAAATAGCCTATTGTTCAATTATGTATTGAATGATTATGCAAGCATTTGAGAGTAGCCACACCATTATACCCCAGCAAAATTATCAAAGGATTAATACTTTTTACGTGGACTTTTGGTACAGGATGGAAAGGGAATTCATCAAGGGCCCATCTAGCTGGATTTTGACAGTTGCTCACATAAAGAAAGGCTGCACCAAGTTCCTGTATTTTAAAATGTAAGGCTGCAATTCGAAACTGGCCACCGTAAATGTCCAAACCCCCCACCCCCACCCCCTCCTAATAGACAGTCTCCTCCCCACTGCATGTATATATTCTCTCCCCGCCGTATATGTATATTTCTCTCCCACCCACCCACCCACCCCCTCCTAATGTACAGTCCCCTCCCCATCTATACTCTGTCAGGATCTATGAGTAACAGTACTGTATATTTGAATACCTTATATGTCACAAATGTATCAGTACTAAATACCTATATGTCCCTATGCCATAAATGTCATGTATGTTGAGTATGTCATAAATGTCAATATGAGATGAAAATGGGGGACCCTGATGTAAACAAGACAAACGTCTTTCTCTGGTCTGCATCCCCTTAACAATTGTGTGTATTGAGCCGTACTGTATTGTACCCATTCTGTAATCTGTTAATACAATTTTCAATCAATCAATCCGCAGCTTAATTACTGTGATGCTTCTACTGAGAGTATGTTTGTGCAAGAGCTCTCAAGTTCTTTGGCTTCTCTATGAATATTTCAAAACAGTCAATGATAGAAGTGCAGTTTTTAAAGTTATCCCTGAAACACATGGGCAGACTGACCTGCATTTGTTCTTTTGATGGCCAAAATATAAGTGGTGACAGTCTAACATACATTACATCTAATGTAGTATTAAATATTCTGACAACACTTGTCTTAGACATACGAAATAAATAGACAAAAATATAGAGGTAAATTAAGCCTCATTCTCATCAGTGTTAACAGAAAGCTATGAAAGGGAGTCAGTCTGGTCAGTCTGGTTTCAGAAATCCTGACAGGAAAGTAAAGACAACCATTAATTTAGCATAGCTTGGAAGGCCTCTTGGAAGGCCTGTGAGTTCCTGTACCATGTCATCATTTCCTTTAAAGGCCTCTTCGTTCAAAGACAGCTCATCAACGTTGTCTTTTAGACGATGAACCTCTGCCCTAAGTCGTGCACACTCATTTGTCAATGCCTTGACTGTAGCTTGTTGTATACTGTTCCCTAAGATTCCACCAGGGGGCAGTGAAGCGTAGGAATACATTGACTGCTATGAATGGATGAATGAATAGAATGAATGCCTACACACGTGCACACATACACACGCGTGCCCACGCGTGCACACATACACACGCGTGCAAACACGTGCACACATACACACGCGTGCCCACGCGTGCACACATACACACGCGTGCAAACACGTGCAACCATACACACGCGTGCAAACACGTGCACACATACACACGCGTGCAAACACGTGCAACCATACACACGCGTGCAAACACGTGCACACATACACACGCGTGCAAACACGTGCAACCATACACACGCGTGCAAACACGTGCGACCATACACACGCGTGCAAACACGTGCACACATACACACGCATGCCCACGCGTGCACACATACACACGCATGCACACACTTTTTTATTTTTATTTTTTTAAAGAAATTACTGCAAAAACGAATCTGTGAGACAGGATATGGTCGATGACAGATTACTTAATTCAGGGTTTAACATGATTTGTTGAGCTTCCTCTGGTGTTGTGCTCGTGGTATTCACTGACCTTTGTGAAGTATTTTGACATGTACATGGGTACCTTAGTCATATAGTGTATCTTGTAGACCAGGCCCATTGCAAGTTGCTGTACTCTGTCGTCTACTCTAAGCCATCCTAGGTTGTCAAAGTGTGCAGGGGTGAGGTGGGTTCTAGGGGTAAGGTCAAGTAGTAGTCTGACTAGTTTGTTTTGTGATATTTGTAATCTTGTTTTTAGCGCCTTTGAGGTGCTTTGGTACCATGAGGTGCAAGCATAGTCGTAGTACCCTTGAATGAGTGCTCCTGCCAGAGTCTTCAGGGTATTCTTGTTTACCAGAGAGGAGATCCGGTACAAGAATCTAGTTCGTTGGTTGACTTTTTTTAATGCTATGTAAATACATGTTCACAACAAAGAAATGTATTTTGTTTTTAATTCTAAACGAATATGTTTATTTCCCCCATGGGCTACAGGTCATATGTATTGTCATTTCACTTCTACATACATGCTATATAAATAGCCTATTGTTCAATTATGTATTGAATGATTATGCAAGCATTTGATAGTAGCCACACCATTATACCCCAGCAAAATTATCAAAGGATTAATACTTTTTACGTGGACTTTTGGTACAGGATGGAAAGGGAATTCATCAAGGGCCCATCTAGCTGGATTTTGACAGTTGCTCACATAAAGAAAGGCTGCACCAAGTTCCTGTATTTTAAAATGTAAGGCTGCAATTCGAAACTGGCCACCGTAAATGTCCAAACCCCCCACCCCCACCCCCTCCTAATAGACAGTCTCCTCCCCACCGCATGTATATATTCTCTCCCCGCCGTATATGTATATTTCTCTCCCACCCACCCACCCACCCCCTCCTAATGTACAGTCCCCTCCCCATCTATACTCTGTCAGGATCTATGAGTAACAGTACTGTATATTTGAATACCTTATATGTCACAAATGTATCAGTACTAAATACCTATATGTCCCTATGCCATAAATGTCATGTATGTTGAGTATGTCATAAATGTCAATATGAAATGAAAATGGGGGACCCTGATGTAAACAAGACAAACGTCTTTCTCTGGTCTGCATCCCCTTAACAATTGTGTGTATTGAGCCGTACTGTATTGTACCCATTCTGCAATCTGTTAAATAAAGTTTTCATTCATTCATTCATTCATTCATAGCAGTCAATGTATTCCTACGCTTCACTGCCCCCTGGTGGAATCTTAGGGGAACAGTATACAACGAAATTTCAGGGGAGCTCCCACAGACCGTAGTACAATATATACATACATGAAACACATAACACTGTACATATAACAGAATATTTTAAATAATAAAGTGCATGATGAGCGGTAACATAGTGGTTTATCAAGTCCAGGTAAGTGCATGGTGCACGTGAGGAGACAGTCAATGAGCGTTTAACAGTCTGACTGCTTGGGGGAAAAAGATGTTCATAAGTCTTCAACTCTGTATGTATGGACCGGTATCTCCTCCCTGAGGGAAGGAGCTGAAAGAGGTGATGTGCTGGATGAGACAGACTGGTCCTTGATAATACACTTGGAGCGGTGGAGGCAGCGGGAGGTGATGTTTGTTAGAGGAGTCCCGACGATCGTGCCTGCCGCCTTCACCACCCTCTGTAGAGCCTCTTGCTCTGCCTTTGTGCAGCTGGAGAACCACACAGACTGAGTGAGAGTGGTTTTGAAAGTGGGTAGAGATTCACATTACTTTACAGCTTTGAAGGGAGCTGGATCTTTTAAGAATGTATTAATCATCTACCAAAGTGTGAATAAAAAGATATAGGTATATTTTAAGTAATCTGTCATCGACCATATCCTGTCCCCGAATACTCACAGATTCGTTCTTGCAGCAAAAAAAAAGATATAAAAAAAATAAAGAAAAATTAAAAAAAATTAAAATTCTTGCAGCAAAAAAAATATATAAAAAAAATTTAAAAAATTTAAAAAATTTAAAAAATAAAAAAGCAACGTGCACGCGTGTGTATGTGTGCACGTGTATGTGTGCACGTGTGTGTGTATGTGTGCACGTGTATGTGTGCACGTGTGTGTGCACGTGTATGTGTGCACGTGTATGCACGCGTGTGTGTGCACGCGTAGCAGTGTGTGCACGCGGTGTGCACGCGGAGCAGTGATGCGGTGAGTGGATCATTCGTTCACTCTGCGACCTGTTTCATCCCCCATACACACACACACACACACACACACACACACACACACACACACCCTCTCTCTCTCAGTGCGTTGAGAAGGGGTTGTCTCTCGGAGATCAAATGAATGATATGAAATGGGACCTGTATGATGCTTTTTTCTATATTCAATAACGTTTTACCCTGATGGATGATTTACAATAAAGTGCTAAAACAAAGTAGGCTACTTACATTCTTGACGCTAGAACTCCCGGGGCTTGAGATGTTTAGAGTGCAAATCACTGTCTTTGCGACCGATGGTCGTGGTTGTTGTTGTTGTTCATTAAACTTGCACATTGTTCAGCTCAATGACGTTGCGTGTCTCCTATCTGTCATGCAGCACATTCAGGCCCACACCCACCAGGGGCTGTTTTTATCACAATTTACATATTTTTTCGATTATACATTTTTCGAAGTCGATTCTTAATTTCAATATAGAATTTTTGTTGACAGCCCTACAAGTAAAGTTTGTTACTGCACACTACATCAGCCCTGAGTGGAACATGGAAAGCCAAACTTTCCCCCACTGTACCGAAAACCCGTACCGAACCGTGACTTCAAAACTGAGGTACGTAACGAACCGTGACAGCCCTAATAGACATATTAGTATAGTAGATAGTAGTATATACATAATAATTGTTAGACTAGACTAGAAGTCTTTATTTGTCATGCAGTTTAACACACACACGCGAGATGGGCGACCTACAGGAACACACACACACATGCACTGAGTCGCCGATGAAATGTCTCTCTGCACTTTTCCCATCCCGTTGTCCTGCCCCCCATGGGCAGCCGGGAGCAGATAGGGCCGCGCCCCGGGGAACAATCCAAGTGCTCCTGTCCGTCTTCGTCAAGGACGCCACAGCGTTAGCAATCTGTTGTGCATGTTTTTCCATTGGGTTTATCTTATCGGGGGGGAAACCCTTGCGAGCACGGGGAGAACATGCAAAATTCCACACAGAAAGGCCTGGGAGATACCTCCCACCTGAGTACTTGGCATCATGGAAACCTGGTCCCCAAGCCGGAATCGAACCCTGGACCTTCTTGCTGTGAGGCGACAGTGTTAACCACTACACCACCGTGCCGTGCATGTTAGCATAGTAAGTAGTAGTATAGACATGTTAGCATATTAGGTAGTAGTATAGACATATTAGCATAGTAGGTAGTAGTATAGACATAATAGCATAGTGGGCAGCAGTGTAAGCATAGTAGAAGAAGATGTCTTTAATTGTCATGCAGATTAACACACAAATGCGAGATGGGCGACCCACAGGAACACCCACATGCACTCAGTCGCCGATGGAATGTTTCTGCATTTTTCCCCATCCCATCATCCTTCCCCCCAAGGGCAGCCAGGAGAAGACATGAGATGCGGTGAGGGGCCACGCCCGGGGACCAATCCAAGTGCTCCTGTCCATCTTCGTCAGGGACGTGACAGTGTTAGCAATCTGTTCTGCATGTTTTCCATTAGGTTTATCTTATCGGGAGGGGAAACCCTTACAAGCACGGGGAGAACATGCAAACTCCACACAGAAAGGCCCAGGAGATACCCCACCTGGGTACCTGGCAACGCGGCGACCTGGTCCCCAAGCGGGAATCGAATCTGGGACCTTCGCTGTGAGGCGACAGTGTTAAACACTGCACCACCGTGCCGCCCTATAGTAGCATAGTACATAGTAGATAATACTGCCCTGTCAAGGCTAACCGCAGTAACTTTCAAACAGTGAAACTGAGAAAAATGGCTTTAAAGTTTTTTGACTTGCCATCCAAAATGTGTTATAGGTAGATAGATGATAGTACCCAGATTTAACATGTATTAAGTAATCTTTAGGCATACAAAAATATGACGTAATTATTTTAATTAACCCCAAAAAACCAGATACTGCACTCTGCTGCATGATTTCCTTAAATAATTATACAGGTAATGTACAGGCAAAGTGCAGTAACTTCAAATACAATGTTGTTTTCCCTGCAGCTTTCATAACTTAACCTAGCCATTTTATTTGGATCATCATCATTCCAATATATTCAGGTGTTAAATTTCATTTTCAAAATGGCTAGGTTACAGAAACAGAAACAAGCATTTCATTATAAAGTATTATGTATTTTGTTCTGACATAATAAACAAACTTGAAACTTGAACTAATTGATTTGTTTATACAGTAGGCCCACTTAGGGACCCCTGAGGCACTTTCCATTAATGACAATAATACACTGTTTGTATAATGTTTATTAAACCACCCCTCACATAGCCTGGTGTTTACATGAGCTTTTGAATGGCAAACCATCACTCACATAGTCTGGTGTTTACATGAGCTTCTGGAAGGCAAAACATCCCTCACATAGCCTGGTGTTTACATGAGCATCTGGAAGACAAATCATCCCTCACATAGCCTGGTGTTTACATGAGCCTCTGGAAGACAAAACATCCCTCACATAGCCTGGTGTTTACATGAGCCTCTGGAAGACAAAACATCCCTCACATAGCCTGGTGTTTACATGAGCCTCTGGAAGACAAATCATCCCTCACATAGCCTGGTGTTTACATGAGCCTCTGGAAGACAAATCATCCCTCACATAGTCTGGTGTTTACATGAGCTTTTGGAAGGCAAACCATCCCTCACATAGTCTGGTGTTTACATGAGCTTCTGGAAGGCAAACCATCCCTCACATAGTCTGGTGTTTACATGAGCATCTGGAAGACAAATCATCCCTCACATAGCCTGGTGTTTACATGAGCATCTGGAAGACAAATCATCCCTCACATAGCCTGGTGTTTACATGAGCATCTGGAAGACAAATCATCCCTCACATAGCCTGGTGTTTACATGAGCATCTGGAAGGCAAACCATCACTCACATAGTCTGGTGTTTACATGAGCTTCTGGAAGGCAAACCATCACTCACATAGCCTGGTGTTTACATGAGCTTCTGGAAGGCAAATCATCCCTCACATAGCCTGGTGTTCACATGAGCTTCAATAAATCCCTTGTTTATTATCACCTCGCTCGGTAATACTTTTGGCAAAATGATAGCACTCTTGTTATATTGGTAGTGACAGAGTGACAAGATGAAACACACACACTTTTCATGAGCTAATGACTCGTGTATTAATTGTGACTGGTTGATTTGCTGCGCGGCTGCCAGATGGAAAGCCGATTGAGGGCTTTAGTTCTAAAGCCTCGCAATCGTTTTTGATGATAGGATTAATGTTAAAGTGTAATCACGTTGAAAAATGACCTTTGCCGCCCTCGCACACCTGTTGGCTTCCTCATTAGCGAAGTGCTTGATGTTCCATCGCCCTGTAAATAATTGACGTCTTAATTCCAGACATATCATCCGTTTCACAGATGCATCATAGTGCTTTGTACCGCAGACGTATGATGTGCTATTAGAAGATAGAGGCTTTTAGCTACAGTAATATTCACTTATTGCCCTCTTATCTGTGGGGGTTTGGCGACAATCGTATAGCGTCTCTGTATAGGACAGATACAGTCTTTACATCAGATGTAAATGTCAGATGTATTCAGGTTAAAAAGAATGGTGGAATAAACAAGTTGACATTTAGAAGTGATGGCGGTTAGGGCATGGTGACATCGTCACCGCTGCAGGTGCAATTCAATAAACAACTCACGTTAATGTCTCCTTGCTGGCTCGTGAATGATGGGAGAAACTCGATTTAGTATCATTGCTCTTGTGTATTTATTTCATTAGTAATCATCAAGGTATCTGGCATAATTAGTTCTCTGCATTCTGCCCTTGTTCATTACACTTGCGGCAGGTATCAATTAGGCCTGATGAAGGACACATGTGACAAAG
The DNA here is from genome assembly GCF_963971535.1 of Notolepis coatsorum. Taxonomy (NCBI): domain Eukaryota; kingdom Metazoa; phylum Chordata; class Actinopteri; order Aulopiformes; family Paralepididae; genus Notolepis; species Notolepis coatsorum. The sequence goes on from NC_140166.1 coordinate 160,093,430, forward strand.
TCGTGATGAAATGGAATTGAACCCAACAATTGTATTTTGAGCACCGATAACACCTTTTTCACAGATACCGATTCCAAGTCCTGACCTTTCAGTATCGGCCCATACCGGTTAACGATTCGATCCATTGCTTTTAATGAATTATTTGTTGTAACACACCACACAAAATCCTGTATTAGGTTTGTAAATGTTTAAATATCAACATTATCTGACCATCCTCAGTAAATATTCTCAAACTCCTCTGACCTTGTCTGGTCTTTCCAAAGACCCAAGAGATGGGACTGTAATATATATGTGGAATGTCTAGTATATTACACTCTACAAACATGTAAAGGTTTCATGACTAGTACAGAGACCCTCATTCCAATAATTTTATTGGAGCAAAATGGGATTGTCAAAAGAAAAAATATATATGTAACGGTTGTGACATCGTCACCTTAAACTTCGATGCCCCGAGGGAGTTTCGAACCCGTGGTCTCCCACACCGCGGCAACAGCACAGACCGCTATACCAAGAAATTAACTCACTGCTTTGTAACGTGTCTGTGTCTTTTGAGGGTGAGAGTGAGTTTAACCCATAGCACCGCTACTCGCCCCAGTCACTTCACAACATCAGAAGTCCATTGTGACTGCACTTCGCGGTACCATCCGTTACACTCACCCTCCTTAAACTCACTCCACTCCACCCAAGGCATCCGGGTCAGTCGGCGCCAATGTAACGGTTGTCATATCGTCACCTTAAACTTCGATGCCCGAGGGAGTTTCGAACCCATGGTCTCCCACACCGTGGGCAACAGCACAGACATCTATACCAAAAAGTTAATTCACGGCTTTGCAACGTGTCTATGTGTCTTTTGAGGGTGAGAGTGAGTTTAATCCATAGCACTGCTACTCGCCTCAGTCACTTCACAACATCATAAGTCCATCGTGACTGCGCTTCGCGGTACCATACTTCACAACATCCTAAGTCCATCGTGACTGCGCTTCGCGGTACCATCCGTTACATATATATAAAAAATGAAATAAAAACAACAATCAATACTTGACATTGCATCAGTGTATCAAAATATTATTGGCACTGAAAATATGGCAATATATCGCTGTATGGATTTTACGCTCCCAGATCCCCCTCATACCCACTCAGTATCCTCTCAACTTCACTACAGTAATAATAATAATAATAATCATAATAATAATAATAATAATAATAATAATAATAATAATAATAATAATAATAATAATAATAATAATAATAATAATAATAATAATAATAATAATAATAATAATAATAATAATAATAATAATAATAATAATAATAATAATAATAATAATAATAATAATAATAATAATAATAATAATAATAATAATAATAATAATAATAATAATAATAATAATAATAATAATAATAATAATAATAATAATAATAATAATAATAATAATAATTTAGGACCTGCTCAGAGGTCATCAATCGGCACACATGCGATGCATGCATGCAATTCGTATCTGCGATTAACCCATCCCGTCGTCCTTCCCCCCCAAGGGCAGCCGGGAGCAGACAGGCGTCAACGTGAGCCGCGCCAGGGGACCAATCCATGTGCTCCTGTCCGTCTTCGTCAAGGACGCCACAGTTCAAGTTCAAGTTCAAGTTCTTTAATAGTTGTCATACAGAAGTACAGAATACTTTCATACAAAATGCTTCTTACTGTTACGCTCCAGAGACTGTGCTAGACAAGATAGTATCAAATAACATAATAACATAATATAGCATGAATTTAGAAGAAGAAAATGAGGTCACAGTGTTCGGTATAGACATATGTACAATGTTCTGAGTTACCATATAATATACAATACACAATACTATGCAGTGTACTAATGTACAGTACTATCTAGTGCAAAGCAGAAATGGGATGAGGTACAATTTTAGGTACAATTTACAGTAAGGTGTACGAGTTGTAGTGCAATCCTTCATCCATAAATATAAAGTGTGGGGAGTGGGTGCTACAGTGTGTTTGTTTAAAGTGGGTGTGTGCTATAAGTGTGTGGAGTGGGTGCTACAGTGTGTTTGTTTAAAGTGAGTGTGTGCGTGTGGATGTGTGTGCTATGTGCGTTTGGTGGTTGTTGTTGTGTAGTGTTCATTCATTGTTCGTTTAGCAGCCTGATGGCCTGGGGATAGAAGCTTCTTCTGAGTCTTTCTGTGCTCGCCTTGAGACTCCTGTATCGCTTGCCTGACCGCAGCAGTTCAAAGAGGCAGTTGTTCGGGTGTGCACACACACACAGCGTTAGCGATCTATTGTTGTGCATGTTTTTCCATTGGGTTTATCTTATCGGGGGGGGGGGGAACCCTTGCGAGCACGGGGAGAACATGCAAACAACAATAATGATAATTATACTAATAATAAACAGATCTAGTGTCGGTCTCTCAACCCACCGGTCAATCTGGGAATCTGTGCAATCAATGGATCAGGAGTCGATTCCAATTCGGATCACAAATGGTGGTCGATTCCAGAAACAATTTCTGTCTGTTCCAAAAACTGACGACAGAAGAGATGCCACCAGAGACGCACTTCCACCTCCTCAACCAATACACCATGCACACACACACACACACACACACACACACACACACACACACACACACACACACACACACACACACACACACACACACACACACACACACACACACACACACACACACACACACATACACACACACAAACAAACACACACACACACACACACACACACACACACACACACACACACACACACACACACACAGACACACAGACACACACACACACACACGCGCGCACGCACACATTTGAATACTTTATTTGGTTCCACAAATTATATGACATAGTCAAGTCAAGTCAAGAGTTTTATTTGTCACGGCATACAAGTATACAATGAAATGCGGGGGGTTTTGCCCGCAACAATTGTGCATAATACAATAATAATAATAATAATATAATAAGAATCCAATAGAACGACATTGTGCAATAATACAAGTAATCAAAGTAGGGCATATCGGTATAATACATGCGTTTTTACAGAGCATGGTAGGACATGCTAGGTCCTGTGATAGTGCAATACACTGTTAGCTACGGATGAGGCACTGGGTATTTATGTACACTGCTATACAATGCTATATTATACAATCTCAAGTTATACTATACTATTCTTAAAGTGACCTTTCCTTTTGTAAAGTGGCCATAAGTGTGGGCGTGTGCAGCATGAGTGTGTGTGTTCTCATGTTAAAGTGGCTGCTAGTGTGTGAGCGTGTACAGTGTGTGTGTTGTGTGTGTGCTCATGTGTGCTTGTGTGTGGAGAGTTCAGTGTTCAAGACTCTGATGGCCTGGGGGAAGAAGCTGAGCCGAAGTCTCTCTGTCCTAGTTGCTGGTGTTCACAGGTGTTTGCCTGACCTCAGCAGCATGAACAGGCTGTTGTTGGGGTGGTGAGGGTCTTTCATTATTCTGCAGGCTCTGGATTTGCACCTCTTGTTGTATAGAACCTGCTGATGTTTCCAGTCAAGATGCTCTCTACAGCTCCTGAGTAGAAGGACTGGAGTATCTGGAGATACTCTGAACTTCCTTAACTGTCTCAGGTGGTAGAGGCGCTGCTTCTATATATATAATATATATAGAAGCAGCGCCTCTACCAAACAAAATAAGAACGCTGAAGCCCTCTCCATATCCTTTGTTCTATATATATATATATATATATATATATATATATATATATATATATATATATATATATATATATATATATATATATATATATATATATATATATATATATATATATATAACAAAGGATATGGAGAGGGCTTCAGCGTTCTTATTTTGTTTCAGGTAGGTGCTCTTTGGATTAAATCCGGGGTAGGATTCGCTTATATAAGAAAGGTTGAGATCCAAGGCAGCTCTACAGTTGTTAAAAAGCCTTTAATAAGTGGCTTACATTATTTAGAAAATCTTTTAAAAATCCAACATGTTTCGGCCTACATGGCCGATATATATTGATAAACAGGGAATCAAATATATTGGGGCCAAGCAGCACTGAACACTTAAGGGTACACATAGCACCTCCTGCTCCATGCGGCTAAGCTGCCAATAATAGCTGAGACAGAGCAATGATAACACACACACACACATTGGCCTAGAATACGTTTGCAAAGTGTATCACAATGTCTCTGGTAGCTCATAGAATGAGCGTTGTGAGGTAATTAACCTCTTAAGCCCTAGCCATATTTTCAGAAAATTCGCCTAAAAATATATGGAAGATTGCTTCACTTCTACAAGGTACATTTGCATGTTCTTGGTATCTAGGGACATTTATGGATCTCAGGGAATATATTCCCAGTGTTAGAAATATTGTGTCTGTTACTAGGCTTGAGTAAATTGTAATAAACCAAAGGAGAATATACATTTTCTTTTTTTTTATTTTCTTTTTTCATCTTTGACGGTGAATAACACCATGCTAACATTGACCAGATGTGAACATTTTTATGATTAAAGGGCTGATGATTTACAGGGGATTTTGTAGATACAGCACTGCATTTTGCCATCTGGACACATGCAATTTGAAATATTAATATAGAATATCAGGCCTATAAATTACCTTATTATGGCCAAGTCACACATCTATGGATCGGGTCAAATCTTCTCTTTCCAATGGCAGAGTTCAATCTGGATTTAGTACCACCAGGCGCCACTGACAGGGCAGCAAAAACCGTGAATGAAATCGACTGTAAGTACAGTTACTTTTTTATAATGTAAATTGCTCCGCCATTTTTCATCAGATTGCAGATTGTTTTTTTTTGGAGTGAGTCCGTTCAGGGTTCAATCATGCCGATTTCTACTGGTACACACATTACAAAAACCTTTGTAAAAAACATACATTTTCCGTGGGATTCTTTTGGACCTGTACTACATAAGACTTCAGTCTATGGAACCATTATGTTTTCCAGCTCCTACCTCTCAGCTGGAACTTAAAAACAGGCAACTGGCAACAAGTAAAAAGAAATGTGAGTACACACAACGTTCAAGCCTCTGTTCTTTTAGAACTCAAAGTGATTTTTCTTTATTGTCTAAGAAACTTCAGAATGTTACCTTGACTAGACTCATGCATGTGCTATAAGTATAAACTATAATAAAGCGCAAATTACTTTGGGTATGCCATCACAAAAAAAAAGAAAAAGAATAGCCCCATTTTTGCCCAATGCTTAAATGGTTAACAGGTTTAAATACAGAAAAAAAGGTACCATTGGTTACCGATACCGAATACCAGGAACTGATGCTGGTACTGGTATTGTTTCAAATGTGAATGGTACCTAACCCTAGACAAGGGGAAGGCAGAGAGAGAGGGAATGACATCCGATAAAGGTCATAGACCATATTTCAAACACACGATGATGCGATTACATGATATGTGCTTTAGCTCAGTGAGCTAACAGGACACCCTATTTGTGGACAATTGGGGGAAATGCAAACACGCACGCACGCACGCAAGCACGCACACACACACACAGACAGTGGGGGGGCAGTGGAAGTGACATCGTGGGAGGCGGCATCGTGGAGAGTGATGGCTCATTTGGTCTGTCCTCGTCAACTCGTAAAGTCTGACATTTAGCACGTGGCCATATGGCATATACGAGGTGATAGCATTCCGGATGTGCTAGTTAGGTCGTGAAGTCAGGGCCCAATCATTTACATTTACATTTAGTCATTCAGCTGACGCTTTTATCCAAAGCGACTTACAAACGGTGTACTTACAAACCAGTGAGCAGGAGGGATGCACCTCTGGCAGCTAACGGTAATTGCTATTGTTCATCTAGCAGTGTGGGACTAAAACTAGTAACGAGTACATAGTAGTATAGACATATTAGCATAAGATAAGATAAGATAGTAGGTAGTAGTAGACATAGTAGCATAGTACATAGTAGCATAGCCATATTAGCATAGTAGGTAGTAGCAGTGATGGGCAAGCTACTTGGAAAATGTAGCAAGCTACACTACAAGTTACTCTTGATTAAATATAGCTCAACTACAATGGAAGCTATCCCCAGAGAAATGTAGCAAGCTACACTACAAGAACATGGCAAAAATAGCTAGCTACATCGGCACTACTTTTTTTTTTCTTTTTTTTTTTTTTACTTCGTGATCAAGTTTCCACCAAACAAATAGGCAGGCAAAAAAATGCCCAGTTTGATTGTTTATTATAAAACTGAAACAAGCCCTCGGTCTGGCTTTTTGTGTCATCCTTTTAACATGAACTTGTATTATGTACAAAATCCAGGAAGGCAAGTTTAGCTGGGTGCAGCCTCTACAAAAGAAAAGAAAGAGACCATTTGGTTTGATCAGTTTTTATAGTATAGTTTGTTGATTACTTTTGATGCAGTAATGGTCTTTTTCTTTTCTATTCTATCTTTATGTATTATTTATCCCTAAACTCTGCACCTTCTGAAACCTGCCCTCTTTATCAACCAAAAACACACTTCTTCAATATCTGAATTGTAACTGTTTTACTTAATTTTACTAGTATTATGCTACCATGTATATACTACTACCAACTATGCTAATATGTCTATACTACTATAGTATGTACTCAGGGTATAACACTCAAGCTTGACACTGACAAACAATACTACTTATCCTTTTTATCCACTTTTTCTCCCATTTTCTATATTTTCTCCCATCCCAATTTCGTATCATCCAATTCAATCCTCCCCTGTCACGGACGCTGTTTCTTGCCTCCCACAAGCCGGCTGCAATGTGGACTAAGTCATACATAGCACAAGTCCCCTCCGGTACTTGAGGTAACAGCAGTCGCATCTTTTCACCTGCGCAGCTCGATCTCTCAGTGGCGAGGAGTAACGCGTGGGAGGCTCACGCTGCCCCCGACACTTCCTGATTCTACTGCGCAGGCGCACCAACCGACCTGTAGGAGTCGCTGTCCACAACGCCCGATCCCCACCCATCAGTTTCCCACCCCCTAATACGGCCAATGTGTATTAGTACGGACGACCAGCTAAACTGAAAGCAAATGTGGAGCGCTGGGCTCGAACTGACAAGCCCAGCGTCTCCAGCATTTCGTGGCGAGCGCCTTGCCCACTACGCCACGTAGCCGCCCGTCAGTCAGAAGATCCTTAAGAACATCTACTCATGTACAATAGAGAGCATCCTGACTGGCAATATCACCTCCTGGTTTGGGAATAGCACCGCACAAGACCGTAGCAGACTACAGAGAGTTGCCCGTTCAGCCGAACGCACAATTGGAGGGGGGCTTCCCACTCTCCAGAACATTTACAACAAGCGGTGCATGAGTAAGGCTAAGAGAATTATCAGGGCGTAATTAGACCAAGCACTGTAGTGGGGTATAGGGGGGCACCTAGGGATGTGAAGCGGGCGCGCGCAGCGCTCACAGAAGAAAATATTTTTGCTGATTTTGCCCGGTTTTTGGGCGAAAATGGGCAGATTTTGTAACAATTTAATTTTTTACTTTAATTCGGTTTTAGGGTTAGGGTTAGGTTAGATGCATCCATCTGTATGGAGAATGGGAGGGGTTTGTCTGATGTTAAGGCCTTGAGAACATCACCCACTGCCTTTGGAGCAAGGACCAGAGCCTCTGCCTTTGTTCTTCCTAAAGTCATTTTCTTAACTATTTTGGAATCATGTAGAATCTTTTGATTGAGCTTGTTTTTTTTAAAGAAAAAATGTATCATTTAGATGCCTTTATTTCATATTCGACGCAGACGGTAGGCTACATATAGCACAATTTGTTTGGTTTTCAGTTTTCAATCCATAATAAGTTAACAGAAAAAATAAGTGTACACAACCACATTATTTCAACCTAATAAAACTATGTTTATTGTCATTGTTTTAAGAACACATGGTGACTTGGTAATACTCACATTTTGAGTAAAAAAAATCCCACTGTTCACAATGGTGACCGTAATAATGTTTTTGTTATAAGGCTCTGAAAATGTTACTGAATGATGTATCAATGTATTTCCAGCTAAATTGAAATAATATGTGTAGTGTCACATGACAAGAACACAGCTCAGTCGTCGCAAGGTTTAACTGGAGGAAGGCCAGAGAGTGAGAGAGGAGAGGAGAGAGAGAGAGAGAGAGAGAGAGGGAGAGAGAGAGGGAGAGAGAGAGAGAGAGAGAGAGAGAGAGAGAGAGAGAGAGAGAGAGAGAGAGAGAGAGAGAGAGAGAGATGAGAGAAAGAGAGGAGAGGAGAGGGAGAGAGAGTGATAGTTTTTAGTTCATTGTATTAAAATGTCTGATATCTTATATCTGTGCTTAGGCTGTAGGCTGCACCCTGCTCTCTGTGTCTCCCTCCCTGCACGTGCGTGACCTGATGACCTCTGGCTGGAGGCTCCGTCCACACACAGGGCCCCCTGTACATCACGTGCACACGCACACACATGCACGCGCACACGCACACACATTCACACGCACACATCTCCCCCACTCACCCATCGGGGCCCCTTTGATTTATGGAGATGTTGTTCTCAAGACTAGGGGCCTCTCCCTGAGTTCATCTGGAACCAATTAGCCCCCCTTCTTCTGACCAAGCACACACACAGCCTAGCAAACACACACCACACACACACCCATGTTACACACACAGATACATACACACACACCCCCCTCCCCTTCCAAGAGAGTGTATAAATGACATGTAATGTGGATATTCTACCCTTCTTCTTCTGATGCTGGCGAGAGGAGCGGAGCCCGTGCGGGCTGCAGGAGTGGTGACTGTTCTTCTTCTCTGTGAATAAAAGCTCCGTTTGAAATACTCCGTGTTCCGCTTCGTCTTTCGGCCGACTGGTCCACAACCCATATCAATTAAGAATTCACGAGGGATAGGAAATCCCTAACAAGAGAGAGAGAGGAGAGGAGAGAGAGAGGAGAGAGAGAGGGAGAGGAGAGGAGAGAGAGAGAGGAGAGAGGGAGAGAGAGAGAAAGACGTTCAAGTTAACATGCTGCAGCGCCATGTGTAATAAACCGCAGCCTACCTGAGATCCCTGGCACTGTTTTGCTTTAAGCTGCACACCGGAGCATCTTTTAATCCAGCTGTTTGCTGTTCTCTGATATTTTCGGACATTTCCTTGATGCGTTGCTCGACACTTCGAGCTGACATGGGGATATCTTTTATCCTTGATTTGATTGTCTCTTTGTTTGTCAAGCCTTCAACATAAGTACACACAGCAGGGTCCTTCTGACACACAACCCTGTAGTAGTCTGTCCATGAGGGCTGGAATGCCAGAATTTCTTAGCTGTGCATCATGACAGAATGCAACGCAGCACCTGTGAACTGCGCAGGCCAGCTGCGCGCTGCCTCGCGCAGAGCTGCCTGCTGACAGCTGAGCACCATGGGATGTACCATGTATTAGCTGTCATAGGGGTGTGCAAATCAGTCAACTTACAAAAAAGAGCCTGTTGGAGGATTTCAACAAGATAAATGTGACAACAGTGCAAAATATTTCACTATAATATTTCAAAGCGAAGTAAAAAAATATTATAATAATTATTTGATCACTGATCAGTGGGCCACAGACACTGATCAGTGGGGCTAGTGCCCCACTGATAGTGGTCTAAATACGCCGATCCAGCCACCCAAACAACTGCCTCTTTGAACTGCTGCGGTCAGGCAAGCGATACCGGAGTCTCATGGCAAGCACAGAAAGACTCAGAAGAAGCTTCTATCCCCAGGCCATCAGGTTGCTCAACGAACAATAACACTATACAACAACCATCAGATGCACTCACAGCACACACATCCACACGCACACACTCACTTTAAACAAACAACTCAATGCAGCACCCACTTACACACTTTAGAACACCTAAACACACTTTATATTTATTGGCAAAGAATTTGCACTACAACCCATACCTCAGTACACCTTACTGTAAATTGTACCTACATTGTACCTCATCCCATTTCTGCTTTGCACTATATAGTATATTGTATATTAGTATATTGTATGTATAGTATATTGTATGGTAACTCAGTTACTTCTACTTTGCATTGAACATTGTACATATGTACATATTGAACACTTGTGTCTACGTACGTGACTTCTATTTTATACTGCTATACTTATTTTATTTTATACTTATCTTTTTTGTCTAGCACAGTCTCTGGAGCGTAACAGAAAGAAGCATTTTGTATAAAAGTATTCTGTACTTCTGTATGACAACTAGTAAAGAAACTTGAACTTGAAAGACAGACAGGGTTTCAACTCCTCTTGAGAAGTTGTAAAGAGCAGTGAAAGAGGTGCAACAGGGGAAGACTATACGTCAGGTTGGAAAGGAGATGAAGATCTGCAAAATGCTTTTACCGCTTTTGAGATAAAAATGATCTGTTTTACTTAAAATTATCAATGGCACAATTTACCCCAGTGTATTCTCTCTAATGGCACAACTTACTAGCTGTGCATTCACTGTACATGTATTGCAGGACAATGTGTGTACTGCCTAATATCTGTGTTGGTACAATTATATATAAAACGATATATATTTGAGCGACTAGCCCCTCTACATTAGCGTGAACGGCATCCTTCCCTCAGATCGCGCAAACCGAACGCGGAAGTGCAACTCTGTTAGGGAAAATATACACGCTTCCAGGCCATCGGCTACACGCATAACTTTAACACTGCTTTAATAACACTGCATTATCGAGACAGTGCCCCTATGAGGATCTTTTCCTAATTCTAAGAGTAGGGTAAATCTGCAGTGGCTCTGCACTCAGCTCTGCACTCAGTGGCTCAGTGACATTGAGTAGGATACGGTATTACAATGGAATAAAAGCCAAAACAACCTTGCAGTTACAACTCCCTGCCAGGTGGGGGTGCTGCAGCCCCCGCAGCACCCCCCCTTGCCGCGTCCCTGTAATCACCCCACTCTCCCCTAATATAGACATAGTAGCATAGTAGGTAGTAGGCTCCGGGCTGCATTTCTCCCGAACATTCAATACATTGTTGGTAAGTTGAATTTGCCGTCTTACGATCGTCACCACACTCAACCTATTGCTTGCTTCAGGTCTCGAGTTACAAGACGAAATATCCAGCGAGCGTCATTTGACAAGCCGTTCCGACGAGTGACCACGTCCAGTTGTAAACGGTCCTGAACTGACCAGTTACCGCTGATGGCGAAAATTATTGACCACCGTTAGCCAAGGAGCGTCTGCTCCAAAATCGATCCCAGACGAGCACTGATTGCAACGAGAAGGGGGCCGAAGAAGGCCAACAACTTCTTTGTTTCGACTAGCACGTCTGAATAAATGGAAGAGGACGGCCATTTTGGATAATCACGCTGAATTATTGTGGTACACACATTACAAAAACCTTTGTAAAACAGTCATTTTCCGTGCGACTTTTATAAACTTTGGACCTGTATGACTATACGACTTCAGGCTATGGAATCGCTGGAACCAAAACACAGGCATCTGGCAACAAGTCAACACAAAAGTAAGGAGCAAATATTGTATTTCAGTGTGTTCAAACTTCAAACCTCTTTCTCTATTACATTAGCACTCAAGTGATTTTTCACAAATTACTTTGGGTATGCAATCGACAGGCGTTGTATGCTAAATGTGCCCGATTGTTAAGGGGTTAAAGACATATATGTTCACAACAAAATATGTCACTGAGAGTGCTGTGCTTCATCCCTCATGGATTCCACACATATTTAAGCAGCACCTCTACTCCTGGTTGCTTTAACCAAACCTATGACTGTAACACAAGACCAAAGAACGTTAGACTTTATTTAGGTCCTTTTACTGTTTGGAAACACTGATGTTTTTTGGGATGCAGCGTACAATCTGGAAGCTGCAAAACCCTGCCAGCACATCACCCGCACCCCCACCCTCCACATCACCCCCACCCTCCACATCACCCCCACCTTCCACATCACCCCCATCCTCCACAGCACCCCCACTGGCTCCCGGTCAAGTCTAGTCTGGATTTTCTAAATTCTCCTCCCCACCTATATATATACGTCTCTGCATGACCTTGCTCCTGAATACCTCTCTGACCTCCTCCACACCTGCACCCCCTTCCGCAGGCTCTGCTCCTTTGACACCGGCCTCCTCGTCCTTCCTCACAAGAGACAGGACTCAGCAGTCCAGCTCTGTTTTTAAATCATACTCTCTGGAACGCTTGTGGTAGTATTGACGTTGAATTTCATAACTAAAATGTGTGAATAATTAGGAAACCATAACATTATGCCTTGTATACTGTTTAGCAGCAGAGTGGGCTGCAGGGCGAAATGAGGAACGATTCTAGAGACAGTGGCATCAGATAACAGCAGGGAGTTATTTCAACCCCCACTAGAACAAAGAAACTGAAAAGTCACACCCAAATGATAGCAGATGTCTGCACTGACAGAGCAGAGACCAGATAGCTGGCTCTGATAAGTATCAGACAGGATTAAAAGATCATTAATCAATAAAGACATGGTTTAAAGCTAAATGAAAAAGCATGATACTTGATTGGCTTTGATTGGATAAAGAACCCAATAAAAACATCTATATAGATATTTAGAGTTATCACAGCTATATGATCTGGTCACTAAGGGTACACACAGGAATGTTTATTCAGTCAGAGGATTTGAGCAGCCAAGGAGGGGGGGCCATCAGGTGGCCCCCTCTATTTACTGAAAGAAGACTCACACAGGAACCACACCGACGGGGGCCATTGGCGGCCCCGCTCTGTTTAAAGGAAGACCCACACAGGAAATCGAGGAGGTGGGGGCAACCAGCCCCCCCCCCCCCAGAGGAAACCAGGGGGAAGGGCGGACCGCCCTTCCAGAAGAACCAGCCGGATTGGAGGACCATATTAGTAAAATGTGCTATTATTGGCTAGAAATTATAAGATATAAGGGGCGACAAAGTGTTAGACGGGAGCCCAGATCCCACCCAGATCTGCGTGCTCCAACCGCTCCCCACCATCGAGAGACTACTGCTGTGCTGTTTTAATGTGAGTAAGCCGAAAATGGAACCACCCTGTTTGGTTAGAATATAATGTAAACTTAGCTTAGAAACCAGGCTTACTTACATACAAAAAGGGCTTACAGTATTGTCAATGTATGTTCAAATTATGTTAACGAGTGACTGTTTCTGTACATATTGGGGTTTGAGATGCAAACCTTATGGTGATTTCTGTACACGGCAGCCGTGTTAATGTTTTCTGATAATCGTTTATATGTAAAAAGGCAACTTCTTATTCACCTTGGCCTCTGGCTCAAATAAATGTTGAGTTGAACTATAGTTCATGGTTTGTCTGGCTACACGTTTATTTCTTCATCTGCTTTAAGTCAGATGAGGAGACCAACAATTGTATCACTATGAACCCTTTCTCCTCCTTCCAGATAAGCAATCCCATTGTCCTGTACTACAATAACCTTAGATTATTGTGGGATTATGTAGGAATATACTACAGAAATGGTGCCGTTCTTACCCACCCTGTTGTGCCCCCCCCCTGTAGATGTGCGGTGAGGTCTCTGGACCTTGCGTGTATGTTGGGGACGTGCAGGGAAAAGAGCTGGGGGTTGCTGCGTTTGAAGTTGCAGGCAGGGGCTTGTTGTCTGGATGGAGGACAGAGGGACAGGATGAAGGCTGGTTGTGTGCGCCACTAGTTGGGACCCACAGTGGATATGGCCTTTTACGTACAGGGATGGGGGAGCGGTGGCTTAGGTTAGGATGTCCGGAGGTATAGGGATTGCGCTTGTTGTGCAGTAAACATGCAAACGTGGGCTTTTTATGTTTGTGTGTTTGTTCAGACACAAGAGGCCGTTCCCGGCCTATACGGGCCACGGGGGTTGAGTCTCGTATGGAATATACTTTATGAACTATATGAAGGGGGAGGCACAACTATCTGATTTATGGGGTGGTCAGGGCGTCGGATGGCGACAGATGAAAGGCTTTACTGATCATGAGGCTCGGTAAATCTGGTTGGCGTTCGACAGGAGCGCGTCCTGAGTTATGGGATCCCGAATACGTTTCTCAGGAGACGGGCGCTATGATAAGAGAATAACGGGTAAGAGAATATTCTGCATTATGTAAAATGGTTGTTGTAACTGAGGGGTACAATTCCCTGACTGTATTACTAGATATGATACTTACTACCACTACCTTTGTACTTAATATTCGGCCACCCAGTACTCGGCATAAATATATTATGATGAACACTGTCACGTAGATGAAACGGATCCAACACAAATGTACGAATTAGAAATAGGTCTTTATTTCTACACAGCGATGGTGTGTAGAGCAAGCACTTAATCAAATCAATCACATTTATGAATGGGAATTAGTATGCACTTTTATGGCAAGAGTATTCGTTGGTATATCAATAGAGAATGTCCAATCTCTGAAGGCGCAGGTGGTACATATACGACCTGGAATAGTTAAGGAAGAACAGCAATGATACTTTAATGATTATAGGCTGGATACACTAGGGGGGGTTAATCCGGTCGCTGGTAAGCCGACAGGAGTAGGAAGGGGGGGGGGGTAAAGTCCGGCTGCCTCATCCGGCCAAGGGTATCCCAGGTGAACCCACTGTAGTGCCGTTCAATGCGCCGGCGATCCTTGGACCGCAGATGAAAGCAGATGGACTCTTTGTGGGCCGGCGTCCTCCGGTCCACGGAGGAGAGACGTGAAGCGACCTCGTCTTGCAGAGCGTCTCCTCACCTTGCGTCCTCTCCAGGGGGGGGGGTTCCAACACACGGCAGTGTCGGGGGTCTTTATCCATGGAATAATCAACGTATACAAAGCATAATCCGTGCCTGGGAAGGCGGGCTGTCGTCGGTAGAATAATCCGGTATACAGGTCCACTCGCTCGTCGGCTCTGGGGCTCCTCGGGTGCAATCTCACATGGGGTCGATCAGCCTGGATAAGCAGCCAGTTTTCTGCCCGAAACGATGGGGTACTGACTACGGTAGTATTCTCACCACACGAAGCACTATATATTAACAGACTATTATTAGCTTAATAGACTACGTCCAACTCGACGATATAGTGCCAAATATGACTATTCAAATATTAATATACACGATGTCTCAATACCGATGGTAGGCCGAACTTGGCCTTACTCCCACACGTGGCGTCGCGGGGAGGCTTTACGTCTGTCACTCTATTGGAGGGTAAGAAACTGGACTGAAAAAGGAAGTCCTACTTTAGTAGCGCAGTATATATACGCACTATGAACAAATAGTCCCATTAGTGGTGCGGTAGCCAGATTCCTACGCGGAACTAGGACTTGTTCGTACATGTTGAGCGGTACGTTTGAACTGGGTCTGGGGGGTATGGCAGCCTGGCACCAAGGTCTCGACCAATAGTAGAATGGAGACTATTATGGGATGTTCAGTAGGCTAGAATGGATATTCAATGCATATTGTACAAGGAATATACAAGGGATATCAGGGAATATTAGAGAATATACAAATACAATTAAATATATATATATAATAAATATATATATTCGGTTTAATCTGGCCCTTCACAACAGCCACCCCCTGATTGGTCCCAGACCTAATCAGTTAAGCAGAGACAGATTAATCGCGTTGTCTATTTACACATAAGGGTTTGCTGTAGGGTCAGTCAACTTCACAAAGTCATAGGGTTATGGGGTCATGGTCATCATCGATTGTGTCTGGGAGTCGGGGCAGTTCTATGAGCCTCGCCACGGGACGGGTGTAAGTGCGACCCTGGACAAGCACTTCAGCTGCTCGGACCTTGCCGTCGGCACCGGTGATCACTTTGCTTACGCGGCCGGCCGGCCACATAGCTCTGGGCAGTGATTGATCAATAATCATGACGACTGTTCCTTCTGTCAAATTGTCTCTCTCCTTTACCCACTTCTGGCGGGTCTGTAGAGACGGTAGGTAGTGCAGTAGGAATGTCCTTTGTTGTGCACTCTCTATGGACGTGCAATCGTCTATGTTAGGGTCGGTGGAGGCTACGGTGCTCAATCCACAGAACACAGACTTCTTATTTTCCACCTCCTCTGGACTTGCTTCCCTCGGGATAGGCATGGGCCACTGTCCTTCCGGGAGTCTTAGGAATGCGGGGCCGTCACTGTAGACATTGCGACGGGTGAGGTCATCTAGGGGCATTCCCCGGGTGATGACGTCAGCTGGGTTCTGTTTTGTATCAACGTAGCGCCACTCTGCTTCTCCGGTTAACTCTTCGGTTAAGTCTTGAATCTCGGTGACTCTGACTCCCACGAAGACTTTGTACTTGCATGAGTCCGATTTGATCCATACCGATTGTTCTAGACACCGGTATGGTGAGCTCACGTTGGATGAGCGTGGCTAGGTGCGCTCCGGCTAGGGCTGCGCAGAGCTCTAGACGTGGGATAGATTGTTGCTTGCGTGGGGCTATTCTCGAGCGGGCGAGGACAAATGCTGTGTAGATCTCTCCCCCCTTTTCTTGGGCCCGCAAGTAGGCTACTGATCCGTATGCGACCTCTGAGGCGTCACTGAAGACGTGTAAGTCCATTTTACATGTCTCTGGCCTCACCGTGGGTGGGAAGTAGCTTCGGCGCATATTAACGCCTGGGAGTGAGTGGAGCTCCATCTCCCACTCTCTCCAGGTGGATGCAAGGTGTGCGGGAATGGGGTCGTCCCAGCCCTGGTCCTTGTCCCACAATGCTCGTACAATCATTTTTGCCCTGGTGGTGTACGGTAGAATACATCCTAGCGGGTCATATTGTCGGGCGAGTGTTGTGTACACACTCCGTCTGGTGGTCGGCGCCGCCGCCGGCCTTCCCTGCTCCGTAGTCAGGGGCTTGTGTCTGTAGTGAAGCGAATCTGTTTTGAATCGCCACACCAATCCCAGGGTCATCTCCTGGGCTTCTCCCGGGATTGTAGCCATCCAGGTCTCGCTGCTGGCTGCCTTGTCCTCGGAGGAGAGGCTGCGCAGTACTTGCGGATCGCTGCTGGCCCACTGCCTGAGATCAAAGCCGCCTTTGATCAATGAGGCACGGAGTTTAATCAGGAGAGCCTCGGCTTCTTCCTGGGTTGAAAGGCTTTGTAGACAGTTGTCTACGTAGAAGCTGTTCTTTACGCTGTGTCGGACCTCTTCGTCCGCTGCTGGGTCCTCTGCTACATGTTTCTGTAGTGCAAATGTAGCACAGCAGGGGCTGCACGTCGTTCCGAAGGGGAGGACTTCCCATTGGTAGATGGCTGGGTGCTCATCTCCTGGCTTCTCTCTCCATAGGAACCGTAACAGGGGCTTGTCCTCCTCTACTAATCTCACCTGCAGGAACATCCCTTTAATGTCCCCGCTGATGGCCACCTTTTCCTGGCGGAAGCGGAGTAGAACGCCGAGTAGGGAGGGGCCGAGTGTGGGACCGGGCAGTAACTCTTTATTCAGATTTTGGGATCCGATCTGGTAGCTGCAGTTAAATACTATGCGGTCTTTACCGTTGTGATGGACCTTGTGGTGAGGCACGTACCACGATTCAGTGGTCTGGTCAGCCTCTTTAATGTCCATCTTTGTGACGTGTCCCGCTGTGATGAGCTTCTCAATCTCAGCGCGGTATACACTCTCTTGGGCGGGGTTCTTGGCTAAGCGCCGCTCCGTGTTCAGCAGGTACCGTTCTGTGGCGTCTGTCTTGGCGTGGAAAGTAGGCATTCCTTCTCGCCGCAGGAGTGGCGTGGCGTATCTCAACACGCCGTTGACCGGGACTCTCTTGGTCCCTGTCTCGAGGAGGTGAATGGCGTAAATGTCATCTTTAGAGCGAATGTCTTTCTTTCCGTTCTTAAAGGGCATTTGTTCCAAGGTCCATAACCGCTCAACGTGTTGCAGGAGTGCGGTTTCTCCCTCTGTGACTCGGGAGTGGAGACATCTAGTGGCTGTACTTCGGTTGAGAGATTTGGCGAGCGGGCCTTGGAGAGTCCATCCCCAACGGGTCTCGACTGCTGCAGGACAGCCTCGGGGTCCGGTATGAACCCGGTCTATCGGGACAATGAGGTCTGCATGGTCGGAGCCTATCAACAGGGTCGGCATAGCATTGTCTATGAGCGGGATCGGTAACTTGCGCAGATGTGCATATTTCTCCATCAGCTTGGCGACGGGGTATGTGTACCGCGACAGTCCTATTTCTTGGCTGGTGAAAGCGTCTGTAATCTGGTACCGTCGCTCAGGCTGGCCGCTTGCTGCGATAGAGAATGAGACATTCTCGCCCTTTATCGTCTTCAAATCTCGTCTTATTGTCCGAATTGTCATTTGGGTTTCGCTTCCCCGCAGCCCTAGCTGGGCCGCAGCGGAGGCGAGCAGAAGGGTCTTCTCTGACCCGTCATCGAGGATGGCGTAAGTGTCCAGGACTTTATTCTGGTAGCTTAGTGTCACACGCACTACTTTTAGGAGTACTCGGGCTCCACTGCTGCTGGCGGGATCGATGTACATGACGCTCGCTTTGCTGCTGGATGGTGCGGGTGAAGGGCGCCGTCTGTTACTGTCGTGAAGTATATCCAGATGGGCTCCATCGCACTTGGTGCACCTTTTCTTTAAGCGGCATTCGGCTGCCATGTGTGAGCGCGCACAGCGAAAACAGCGCTTGTTGGACTTTATCCATTGACTTGCTTCCTCCGCGTTCAGCTTGGGGAAGGAGTCACATTGCGCTAGCCAGTGTTCTTTCTCACAGTAGGGGCACACTATCTTCCACTTCTCCGTTCTGGAGGGGGTACTGTGGCTCCTGCTGCTCGGTACTGACTCCGATTGGTGCATCACAGTCACCGATCTTCTTCCATCATTTAGTCGTCTGGTTCCTTCTCTGGAGCCAGGGGTGCTCCGTCCGAATGTATCTAGCCGTAGGCTGCTGACTTCTCTCGCCAGGAAGTCTGCTAGATCGAGGAGGTTCGGTTCGGGGCCATTCGGGTCTCGGTGGTCTCTCTGCCGCCTAAAACGCTCCTGTCGAGCGGGCGGCAGCTTCTCCAAGATCCTTTCCACATTTGAGTTGGCGTAAAGTTCATGCCTCCCCTTCTCTCTCTGCGCTCCCAACATCCCTACCAGGGACTGCACTCTGATGGACAGGTCGTCCAGTGCTCGATTGTCTATTGCTGGGGGTAAGCGGTCGATGTGTCGGATCTCCTGGATCACGTAATCCCATATGCGCCCATACCTCTGGTCCAATGCTACCAGCGCTGCTGTGTATGGGGTGGTGGAAGTCGCGTAGGCGAGCGCTATATTATGTGCGCGGGGTACCTTTAAGTGCTTCAGTAGGATGGCGTATTTATGGCGTTCATCCAATACATCCACCAACATGGTCTCCAGACACATGCGGAGTTCTGTATACTGGGCCCGGTTCTCTTGGGTGAAGTCGGGTACCATAGGCGTGCCAATGTATGACGCTGACTGTGGATACATCGGCGAGCGTTGGGGGAGAGGCCTCCTAGGCGAGTCTCCTCCCGCTCCTTGGTATGGGCTGGTACCGGCAGTGTACCATGGCCCGCTTGTCCAGGTGCTGTTCCTCGGTGCGGGTTGTGCGTCGTGCTCACCCGTGTATAGAGTCGGGGGTCTGTAGCGCAGCTCCGCGGGAGTATAGCCTGGGCTGTACCGGACCTCCTGGTCCGGTAGAGTACTGTGCTGTCGTCGGGCGTGGTTCTCCTCCTCTTCCTCTTCGTCTTCAGTTAGGTCATCCAGTGCTTGTAGTCTCTGGTTTAGCCTCTCCACAGGATATGCTGCTCCTTCCCGGTTGCTAGGTCTCGCTTGGACCGGTGGGGGGAGGTGGTCTGTGGGGGGTATAGACCTCGTCTGTTGGTCAAGTTCAGGGTTGTTTACTCGGCTAGGGGATGCCGCCCTGGAGGTGTGTCTAGACGAGTTCCTGGAGCCTCTGGCGGAGGGAGAGGGTGTTGTCCGTCTGATCAGCTGTTCTATTAGTTGCGCTTGCTGTCTGTCGCGCTCTGCGTCCCGTAGAGCACCAGCAGCTGCTCGCTGGCTGTCTGCTCGGTCTCGGGCCACATTCTCTTCCCTCTGAATGCGTCTTATTTCTAGACGTATATGCTCTTCTTCGCTCCGCTGCTGGATCTGCAGTCGGTCGCGTTCAGCAGCGGCGTTCAGGCTGATGAGGAAGGCCTGCTGTAGGGTCCTCTCTGCCTCGCTGGGAGAAGGCGGTTGTATAGGGGAGCCTTCCCTCGGGGTACTCCTTGCGGAGCCTTGGAGCTCTATCTCCACGGTGCTCTCCCCGTCTTCTTCCGTGCCGAGTTCTCTCTCGGTAGCGTTGTATTCCTCCCGGGACTCATCGGGGACTACTTCTTCAGTACTGGCGGGGTGTGAAGTCATGTCTGGTTCCCACTGGTCCCCACCGTGAACTTGGTCAGTTACATTAGAACCCGTAGGGGCCTCTATGGTCGGGGTAGTCTGGGCGTTGGGGTTAGACATACTTTTACTTTCTAGTTTTACCGCGTTTACTGTTAGTAGAAGACTAGGTTGTTGACTGACAGCGTAAGCCTCTAAGTACTGAGGGAGCCGTCGTTCGCGCTGCGGGCGTTGGTTAGGAGGATCGTTTCGTGGAGTGTTCATCATAGGCCATTTCAATATTAATAACACTATATTAATATTACACTGATTACCCTCCGGCTCGAAGGACCAATTGTAACTGAGGGGTACAATTCCCTGACTGTATTACTAGATATGATACTTACTACCACTACCTTTGTACTTAATATTCGGCCACCCAGTACTCGGCATAAATATATTATGATGAACACTGCCACGTAGATGAAACGGATCCAACACAAATGTACGAATTAGAAATAGGTCTTTATTTCTACACAGCGATGGTGTGTAGAGCAAGCACTTAATCAAATCAATCACATTTATGAATGGGAATTAGTATGCACTTTTATGGCAAGAGTATTCGTTGGTATATCAATAGAGAATGTCCAATCTCTGAAGGCGCAGGTGGTACATATACGACCTGGAATAGTTAAGGAAGAACAGCAATGATACTTTAATGATTATAGGCTGGATACACTAGGGGGGGTTAATCCGGTCGCTGGTAAGCCGACAGGAGTAGGAAGGGGGGGGGGGGTAAAGTCCGGCTGCCTCATCCGGCCAAGGGTATCCCAGGTGAACCCACTGTAGTGCCGTTCAATGCGCCGGCGATCCTTGGACCGCAGATGAAAGCAGATGGACTCTTTGTGGGCCGGCGTCCTCCGGTCCACGGAGGAGAGACGTGAAGCGACCTCGTCTTGCAGAGCGTCTCCTCACCTTGCGTCCTCTCCAGGGGGGGGGTTCCAACACACGGCAGTGTCGGGGGTCTTTATCCATGGAATAATCAACGTATACAAAGCATAATCCGTGCCTGGGAAGGCGGGCTGTCGTCGGTAGAATAATCCGGTATACAGGTCCACTCGCTCGTCGGCTCTGGGGCTCCTCGGGTGCAATCTCACATGGGGTCGATCAGCCTGGATAAGCAGCCAGTTTTCTGCCCGAAACGATGGGGTACTGACTACGGTAGTATTCTCACCACACGAAGCACTATATATTAACAGACTATTATTAGCTTAATAGACTACGTCCAACTCGACGATATAGTGCCAAATATGACTATTCAAATATTAATATACACGATGTCTCAATACCGATGGTAGGCCGAACTTGGCCTTACTCCCACACGTGGCGTCGCGGGGAGGCTTTACGTCTGTCACTCTATTGGAGGGTAAGAAACTGGACTGAAAAAGGAAGTCCTACTTTAGTAGCGCAGTATATATACTCACTATGAACAAATAGTCCCATTAGTGGTGCGGTAGCCAGATTCCTACGCGGAACTAGGACTTGTTCGTACATGTTGAGCGGTACGTTTGAACTGGGTCTGGGGGGTATGGCAGCCTGGCACCAAGGTCTCGACCAATAGTAGAATGGAGACTATTATGGGATGTTCAGTAGGCTAGAATGGATATTCAATGCATATTGTACAAGGAATATACAAGGGATATCAGGGAATATTAGAGAATATACAAATACAATTAAATATATATATATAATAAATATATATATTCGGTTTAATCTGGCCCTTCACAACAGTTGTGTTTGTATATTGTGCGTTCTGTGCGTTGTAAACAGTGTTCTGGGGGTGGTTTTGGCTGTGCTACTACGAGTTTGTGTGGCGAAATAGGGTGTGTTAGGTGCAGCATGTGTTGAGACAGGGGAAGATAAACAAGGAGTAGATGTTCAATATACATGCCCTTAACTGAGCTGGGATTCATATACCGGATACACATTGTACTTGTAATAAATGGGCAATAAATATGTTACACAGGGGGAGTCTTGACCTAGTGGGGTGAGGCATATCGCTTGCGTCATATTTTGATTAATACATCTACATTATAATCACATGTCACCTATATACAGGGCTAAACGTTCCCAGTATATCCTGTTTACAGTTATGAGACTTAGCATGAATGGAACTTAACTAATGATAATGTTTAATTTCTGATGTGTACATTGTTAGTGGTTGGTTTAATATTTTTAACCAAGGGGGGATGAGTAGTTGATTGATTAAAAATAGTACAGCTAAATACATACATAAGTAAGATACATGTGGAATCGGTTTGTCACAATGTGTATGGTATGAGGAAGTATTTAGGACTAACCACTATAATGTTATGCTGAAATGAATGATGCTTACATGTATAATAATTAGAGTTGATGGACATTTCCAGTTTTTAAAATTTTTGTAACGTGTACAATTGTAAGCTTGGAATAATGATGTTGTGTTTTATGTAGCTTGAATTAAGATGCTTGTATAGAATGCATTGATGTTAAAATGTCAGATTTTTAGGCTTGTTGGCATGTTATTTGGTTGCATTGCTATGTTGAAATACGGTCAATTGTTATAGCTTTAAGACCATTTAGAATTACATAGGCTGATGTAAGATATTGAGATTGGTTGCAAGTCCTGGGGTCACAATGGGATAATTTAGTGACGGGGGACTTGTTTGATGTAGGATTGTGTTTTTGCAAATGTTTAAGATGATTTGTGTGCAATGATTAACCCTTTGTTGATTACAGGACATGATAGGGCTTTGTATGCCCGAGGGCCAACAGGGCCTCAGTTGAAAGCTGTATGATAGGTCACAAGGGGGGATGGTTAACAGATGCGGTTTATGACGTTGCAGGGAAGCAGAAAGGAGAATAGGTTTTAGACCAGGGGGGATGGTAAACCTGTGGTTTATGATCACTGTTACGCTCACGGGAGAGACCCAGAATATCTTCACAGCAGGAAGTGTTAACGTTGTATGCCCAGGCGGGGGAAGCGGGACAGCTGTTGCTTACATTGGCTGTTGTTTTTTTATGACAGGATGACGAGGCAAGATGCAACAGGAGAGAGGTCACAGGTGGAGATAGGAGAGAACAGTCAAAGTGAGATAACAGATAGAGTTATTTTTACAACAGAGGACAGGAAGTGGTTGTAATGGGCCGGGGGCCAGGGAGTGACAGGAAGGTGAGACAGGGGAAGGTTTGTCAGGGAACAGTTGGAGTGTGAGTGTGGGAAATCAAAGTAGGCATTCATTTGGGGTTATGACTTATGAATGTTAATTGTTTTGGTAAGGGAATATTTGGGTCTGTCTGTGCACTGGAAGGCATGGATAGGTCTGAATTAAAGATGGATTCCAGTCCGTCTTTGAAGTGAGAGTAGAGGAGCAGATGTGAGGATAGACTGTAGTAGCCTGAAGTTGAGAGCAGAAAAGTTGAGAGCAGAAAAGTTGAGAGCAGAAAAACTAACATGGTTTGTTGAAGATGTGGAAGTGATTAACAAGTGTGGGAGTAGCGTGAAAGTGTTTGTTTATGATATAAGTAAGGATGGTGGTTCAAATGATCAGTGTGAACTGTGGATGATTGTGTGCCAGGTGGTATGCATGTGTGGGGCTAGCGTGAATGGCTGTGTCTATAAATGGGTAACTGATAAATGTGAGGATGCTTGGGTCTGTGAATGAATTGAGTGGCGTGTGAGTGCGTGTCAGGATGTGTTAATTTCAGTGGGTGATTGAAACTGTGATGTGAGCGGGGGACACGTAGGAGGATAGGTTAGAATTAAAGATACACATAGTCATTTGCAGAGCATGTGATTTTATTCACCTAAGTTACCATGTCCAGAGATATTGGAGGGTAGGAGTTTTGTTTTATTACTTTCATTGGATATTGTTTCTTTTAGAATGGGTTGTCACTCAGTACATATGTTTATTTTAATTTTTGAGTGTGTGGCCTGACATGTGTGAATGGAACAGAGGTGGTCTAAGTTTGGAGCTTGTTGATTTTATTGATTTGCTGTTTTGGGTATGAATGGTAGTTTAATTTCACATGTGGACAATGCGAGAAAAAAAAAGAAAAAAAAAGAAGAAAAAAAAAGAAAAAAATGTGGGGCCTGTTGGAATATTTTTTTTAAATGTTTGCCTGTTGTTTCTTATTTCTCGTCTGTTTATGGTCTGGGTGAGTGGAGAAAGCTGGAGACTGAAGGAAGTGGCGTCAGAACGTCAACAGAATGTCAACAAAAGCTAAGTGGCCCCATCACGTTTGCATATGATTACCATTTGGCTTCTCTTGAAAATATTTGACATGTTATGTGAAAAGAAATTTGTTTTGTGTTTGTTCCCTCGCAGATTTCAGTGGAGGGGGGAAGACGGACCGTCACAGGTAGAGGAATCATGGAGGATGTGTAGGAATACATTTCATTAGATTACGACACAATGGTGTGAACCTGTTCAGTTATTTCCTGTGGGAGATTGTTGGATTGTGGAAAGAGGTCGCTTGTGGACGCTGGCCCCTCCTTCAACATAGCCCCGAGAGCAGCGGCCAAAGGTTTGGGAAAAACCGCCAGACTGGCAGAGTCGTCTGTAGATCCAAGGAAATACAGTCAGGGTTCAGAATGTGACGAGATCACAGGCCTACAAACGGGGTGAAGGGGGAGGCAAAAACGGTCAGAGACTGTGCAAGAAAGATGAGCGAGGGCCTCTGTGGAATGTGGTGTTTGATTGGTATGTTGAACGGGAGGTAACTGAACGGTAGCAACTGATATAGATTATGACACAACGCAGGGGTACTAGGCGCATTCACATAGGTAGAATATTAGGCGTAGATTATGGCCAAAGTGAGGTGGGGGAAATTATTTTTTTCCTTGAGTGATGCTCCGCCTTCCCTGCCCGACTGATGCGACGACGAGGTGGTAAGGTATTATGACCATGATATGGTCATAAAGGGGGGTGGATAGGTGAGAAGACCAACTGAAGGATTATGCAAATGTGATTGTGCTGTCTTGGAAAAGGAATTAACAGGAGAAAAAAGCAAATTAATGTAAAAATGAAAATATTATGATACTAATGACGTTGTCTCCCCCAGATCATGCCAAAAGTGCTCTAACTTAAGAAAAATGGGTTTTTAAAAATTGTGTTTTATTTAAAGGTATAATGATTAGATAAAATGTTTTATTGTTTTCAACAAACCCAAAAGTTGTTGGTTAAAAAGTAGGCCTTTGGCTAATGAGCCTCAAGAAGGAAAAAACTCATTGATGATATGTACCAAAGAAAAATGGAAAAAGAAAAAATGGAGAAATTTGAAAAAATGATTTTTTATTTTGAAAAAATGATTTTTTATTATTAAAATGTATGGTTAGTATGTATAGAAAATCAAGTCAATATACCGTAGGTGACAATGAGAATTGTCAAAGTGGGGAAATGTGGTAGTATTGACGTTGAATTTCATAACTAAAATGTGTGAATAATTAGGAAACCATAACATTATGCCTTGTATACTGTTTAGCAGCAGAGTGGGCTGCAGGGCGAAATGAGGAACGATTCTAGAGACAGTGGCATCAGATAACAGCAGGGAGTTATTTCAACCCCCACTAGAACAAAGAAACTGAAAAGTCACACCCAAATGATAGCAGATGTCTGCACTGACAGAGCAGAGACCAGATAGCTGGCTCTGATAAGTATCAGACAGGATTAAAAGATCATTAATCAATAAAGACATGGTTTAAAGCTAAATGAAAAAGCATGATACTTGATTGGCTTTGATTGGATAAAGAACCCAATAAAAACATCTATATAGATATTTAGAGTTATCACAGCTATATGATCTGGTCACTAAGGGTACACACAGGAATGTTTATTCAGTCAGAGGATTTGAGCAGCCAAGGAGGGGGGGCCATCAGGTGGCCCCCTCTATTTACTGAAAGAAGACTCACACAGGAACCACACCGACGGGGGCCATTGGCGGCCCCCCTCTGTTTAAAGGAAGACCCACACAGGAAATCGAGGCGGTGGGGGCAACCAGCCCCCCCCCAGAGGAAACCAGGGGGAAGGGCGGACCGCCCTTCCAGAAGAACCAGCCGGTTTGGAGGACCATATTAGTAAAATGTGCTATTATTGGCTAGAAATTATAAGATATAAGGGGCGACAAAGTGTTAGACGGGAGCCCAGATCCCACCCAGATCTGCATGCTCCAACCGCTCCCCACCATCGAGAGACTACTGCTGTGCTGTTTTAATGTGAGTAAGCCGAAAATGGAACCACCCTGTTTGGTTAGAATATAATGTAAACTTAGCTTAGAAACCAGGCTTACTTACATACAAAAAGGGCTTACAGTATTGTCAATGTATGTTCAAATTATGTTAACGAGTGACTGTTTCTGTACATATTGGGGTTTGAGATGCAAACCTTATGGTGATTTCTGTACACGGCAGCCCTGTTAATGTTTTCTGATAATCGTTTATATGTAAAAAGGCAACTTCTTATTCACCTTGGCCTCTGGCTCAAATAAATGTTGAGTTGAACTATAGTTCATGGTTTGTCTGGCTACACGTTTATTTCTTCATCTGCTTTAAGTCAGATGAGGAGACCAACAATTCTATCACTATGAACCCTTTCTCCTCCTTCCAGATAAGCAATCCCATTGTCCTGTACTACAATAACCTTAGATTATTGTGGGATTCTGTAGGAATATACTACACGCTCTTCCTGCCTCAGTCCACAACGCTGAGTCCATCTCTGTTTTTAAATCATACCCTCTGGAACGCTCTCCCTGCCTCAGTCCACAACGCTGAGTCTAACTCTGTTTTTAAATCATACTCTCTGGAACGCTCTTCCTGCCTCAGTCCATAACGTTGAGTCCATCTCTGTTTTTAAATCATACTCTCTGGAACGCTCTCCCTGCCTCAGTCCACCACTGCTCCACTGTCATTTCTTGGTATACATTTAGTTATCCCATTGTCTCGTGGGTAAACCCGTAAAAGTCTTATCCACCGTATTAACAATGTACTCTCACAGTGGATTCAAACTAAGTCGCCCACTTGGGAGATGGTACATTTGTCAGTCTCTCCACACTTGGCTCAAGAAGATAATTGTGTTTATGAGGTATCAGCCAGGATTATCTTTTCATTTCTTTATTTTGAGCTGCGACCAGAAGCTCTGTAACTCTCTGTCAGTCGGTCCACAAAAATGTCCCCACCCATTAGTGGCCGCCGTTTTCGTTCCCCTCTGGTCCTCAGTGGAAAATAAATAATGCCTACACAATAAATGTACACTAAATACATAGTGGGTACTATTTAGGGTCTCAGGCTCAGCGCTGTCCATGCACTGTCATAAGAACAGTGTGACATTGCTAGATGGCTACTATTCCAGTTGTTAAATAACACATGACCTTGTGTTCTTTTAACAGATTTGAATTGGAAACGTATGATTTTCAAGTGTCATACCTCCTATAATATAGACCTTTTCATAAACATTCTATTTTGGTCCAAATGTCCTTTTGTGTTTGCTAATACAGCAGCCCGATCTAGCTTAAAATATGTAAATAAACTGCAAATGTTATGCCTATCTATAATTATGCCAATTTTATGTTCATTTTATGCCTATGTCTATTTTGTGTCTACATCACTGCTGTGAAGCACTTTGGGCTGCAATCCTTGTATGAAAGCTGCTATCCTTATTTTTTTTATTTTTTTTATTATTATTATTATTATTATTATTATTATTATTATTATTATTATTATTATTATTATTATTATTATTATTATTATTATTATTATTATTATTATTAAGTGATAAATTGTCATGTTCACTCCAAGGACAACGGACAAATCAACTCCCAGTCATGGCCGTAGCCAGCTATGAGGTCACCGAGGTCCGGACCTCGGTAACTATTTGTAACTATTAAAAAAAAAAAAAAATTATATAATTCTTTTTTTATAAAAAAAATTCTAATTTTTTTTTTATTTTTTTTTTGGTCAACGACCGGCCCACTACTAGGCTGAGACATCGGCCCATTGGTACTGACTGACACTGGGCTGGCCCAATCACATCTCTTACTAAGCACCCCCCCCCGCCAGTCGTGCAGGTATATGACTGAGAGGGGGGCTGGTACATGACTGAGATGGGGCTGGTACATGACTGAGAGGGGGCTGTGGTACATGACTGAGAGGGGGCTGGTACATGACTGAGAGGGGCTGGTACATGACTGAGAGGGGGCTGTGGTACATGACTGAGAGGGGGCTGTGGTATATGACTGAGATGGGGCTGTGGTACATGACTGAGAGGGGGCTGGCTGGTACATGACTGAGAGGGGGCTGGTACATGACTGAGAGGGGGCTGGTACATGACTGAGAGGGGGCTGGCTGGTACATGACTGAGAGGGGGCTGGTACATGACTGAGAGAGGGCTGGTACATGACTGAGAGGGGGCTGGTATACATGACTGAGAGAGGGGCTGGTATACATGACTGAGAGGGGGCTGTGGTACATGACTGAGATGGGGCTATGGTACATGACTGAGATGGGGCTGTGGTACATGACTGAGAGGAGGCTGGTACATGACTGAGAGGGGGCTGGTACATGACTGAGAGGGGGCTGGTACATGACTGAGAGGGGGCTGGTACATGACTGAGAGGGGGCTGGTACATGACTCAGATGGGGCTGTGGTACATGACTGAGAGGGGGCTGGTAGATGACAGAGGGGGCTGGTATACATGACTGAGAGAGGGCTGGTACATGACTGAGAGGGGCTGGCTGGTACATGACTGAGAGGGGCTGGTACATGACTGAGAGGGGGCTGGTACCATGTATTGGGCATCATTGTAGGTCAAACCATTAAAAAGTTAATTTCCACGGCAGCCATTTTGGATTTTGGTCTCTCACAAATTTCCTCCGCCTTTTTAAAAAATCCATTGAGAAACTAAGTGCCACAGATGACCCAACTACTAGGTCCATATCGTATCATCATAATATTATTTTTTAAATCATTAGGATAAGGGTTCCCTTGATAAAGATGCATGAAAAGGCTGTATAATATACAACACCAGTAGCTCAACTGCAAAAACTGCTTTTTTATTTGATTAGATTTATTTGGAAATTAAAAACACATCATAAAAACAAATGATCTTGACCAATTTGTATTCCTGAGGATATCACCTAAAAGCATTCATTAACAAGCATTAACACTTATTTCCAAGGTGGTCCTCGATGGAAGACATAAAAACACAGCACATTATAGCCTACTCAACTGCAAATTTTTCCTCAACTGCAAAAATGTATGCCTACTTATGTATTAGCCTACACGGAAAAACACATTCACAACAGGCAGCAAAGTTTGTTTTCAGCCAAGTATGGTAATAAGGTAACTATTAGGATATATATGGTATGGATTACTTACTCTTAATAACTTATTACTATCTGTGGTAGCTCTAGTCTCCACCTACACAAATTGTTTTTGTGCTGTCCATTGATCATGCACCTTCACGTGGTAGGCACATAGGTCAAACTCCCCAAACAAACACACCATTGATTTAATTGCCATATAAGATGAATATAAAACAAGAAGGTGATCTATTAACTGTGTAAACCTTATGCAATATTCATCATTGATATTTGAATACTTGAAATCTGTATGAACTGAGTAGTTAGTATCAAATGAAATAAGATGGAACTGCTCCATGCATTCATTGAATAAACAACTATTTTCTCATTACCAGTGTAACTGAGGGGTACAATTCCCTGACTGTATTGTTAAGTATGGTATTATTAAACCACTACCTCTTGTACTTTAACTTCTGGCCATCCAGTACATGATATAGATATGATGAACACTTTCCCACCTGATGAAACGAAGTCCACACAAATGTACAAATCGAATATTTAATATAGCAAAGGGTATATACAACGTTCACTTGTTTACACTTATGATTTGAAATGCACTTGTATGGCAAATGAGTATTCGTAGGTAAATCAACATTGAATGTCCAATCTCTGGTTACGCAGGGAGTAAGTATACAACCCGGTTCTTTAGGAAACTATAGCGATGGTACTTAAATGATTATAGCTGGATACACTAAGGGGGGGGGTCCCGCTGGTTGTAAGACAGTAGGAGGGGGGGGTTAGAAGAGCCGCTGGCGGTATCCCATCTGGCCGACGATTTCTTGGGAGAATTCAAAGTCTTGAACACGGTGCCCACAGAACCTCGGTCCGCAGATGAATACAGCTGGACCCTCTGGTGGACGGTAGCTGCCGGTCCACAACGGAGAGACGTGAGGCGACCTCACTGGTGTAGAGCGCCGTCTCACCTGGACTCCTCTCCGGGGGGTAGTTCCAACACTCAGCAGTGTTGGCCGTTATCCATGGAATAATCAAAGCACCCAAAGCATAATCCAAGCCGTGGAAGGCTCGCCGTCGTCCGGGTAAAGTAATCCAATGTACAGGTCTCCTCGTCCTGGCCCGGAGCTCCTCGGATGCAAGCACCACTAGTGGTCTGCCCAGCCTGGTTAAGACTCCAGATAACGTCAGGAACGATAGGGGTACTGATAACTTTATAACTCTAACCGAACGATGCACCATACATAATAGACTATTATTAGCTTAATAGAAATACGTCCAACTCGACGGTATAGTGCCAAGCTATGACAATTCAACTATTAATCCACACGATATCTCAATGCCTATTCTGAGGCCAAGTAGGCCTTACTGCACCACACGTGCGTCGTGGGTGAGGCTTCGCGTCTGTTACTCGGTTGGAGGGTAAAGAACTAATGGACTAAAAGAAAGTTCTACTTTTCTCGCGCCATATATATATGCGCTGTGAACAAATAGTACCATTCGTATTTCGCCAGACGTATTCCTACGCGGAACCGGGCTTGCCACGACATGTTGGGCGGCACGATTGAACTTGAACCTAGGGGTATGGCTGCTGGCGCCAGGTTCTCGTCCAATGGTAGAATGAAACTATTATGGGCTGTTTAGTAGACTAAAGGGATATTCAGTGCATATTGTACAAGGAATATACAGGGGATATCAAACGATATACAAATACTATTTAAATATATATATATAAATAAATATATATATTCGGTTTAATCTGATCCTTCACAACAACCAGTATGGTATTGTTTAAATTGTACAGCTTTTTGCACATCTTTGTCAGGGGATTCCAACAATTCTGGACCTGAATGTACCAGTTAATTGTAATCATCTCTCTCCTTATGTCTAGTCAAGCCAGGTTGTGGAGGAGAGAGACAGGGATGAACAGGCTATAGACTACGTTGCCCATCCTGAGCCTGCTATGATGCAGGTGTTTTTACATCACCACCCAAAACAAGATTCAGCCAAGAGCGAGTGAGTACACTGGTCCACTTGTCCATGGCACTTACTACCCAGCTTTGTAATGGGTTGGGGGGGGGGGAATAGTACAGTAGGTACGCATATTTAAGGGGACCGTAAGGATGGTGTACTGGTGGGTGGTGTCCGACCGATTATAGTGGGCCGGTCTGGGCCAAAAAAATAAATGGACCTCCCTAATTTCTAAACCCTGGCTACGGCCCTGCTCCCAGTTGATATGTAATTTCCGTCAACTGTGATTATCCACATATTTCTGTGATTGGACAGACACGGGTTATGTTCTCATTCTCATAAGGCCTTCCACCAACATCATAACATTTATACAAACATATCCCAGAGTGAAATTCCTCAACTGTGATAAAGCTTTCGTCCAGAGGTAAGTGACAATCACCTGTTTCTGCCATACATGTGAGGCATGCGGCATACAGTATGATTCACGGGGTGACGTCATTAGCACAGAGAGGGAGAATCAGACAGAGAATTCCTCTCATTCCCTCTCAGTCTGGACTGAAATAATGAAGAGTTATTACAGAGGTTACTCGGCTAGAAGAAAGTCCTGTCACTGTCTCTCCCACCGAGGAATTCAAGCTAATTGACTGTACTATGGATTAGGTTGTAGCCAACGCTGTAGAACCAAATCGGTCTGCTTTGTTTGGGTTGCAAAGTCACCCCTCATCCTCAAATTGAACTAGGGCTATTACTCTAAACTGTAGTACATCCTTGTCTTCCGCAGCCACGTCGCTGTAATAGCTCCCAGGGCCACTGATGCAGTGCGAGTGTATTTTCATCTTCCATTTTACATTCATCTTAAATTAAGCTAGATCGGCAAAGAAATCCATCTGTCTCATTAGAGACTCGTGCGCAAGAGGGATTATTCTATAGGCTACGGTAGGGGTGTCGGGAGAACTGATACTTTTGGTACCAAGTTGATGCCTTTGTGGGAGAATTGTTCCCGGAGTAATCAAATGTAGACAGTCAGGTAGGCTTGAACAAACATGGGTTTAATACACCAAGGTTAGGTTCAGGTGAATCAAAGAGTTACAGCAGGATGACTCAGAGAGTACACTGGCCGGGTGTCCCCAACTGAGCTCCCGATCAATCATTGTGGTCACATTATATACAGTCACATCAGGAGGGGCAAAAGGTGTGTCCATTGTTAGTGGTCGAACTGGAAAGGTGGGTGATTGGTTTGTTCCATGGGGAGGTTTCGGGTCCATGGAGGGGGGGGGTGATGTGTTTCGGGGTGGTTTGTCTGGAATGGTGAGTTTGTGTGGTTTGCTCTGCTCTGGGGGGGGGGGGGGCTTGGGGTGGTTGGACAGGAGAGGTGAGGTTGTGGGGTCTTTGGATACAATGGGGGGTGGGGGCTTGGGGTGGTGGTAGGAGATGATGAGTTTAATTCTCTCACAATACTACCTTTTTCTTCTTCTAATGTTAGTACAAGGTTAATAATAGGGAAGTATAATTGGATGAACAAAGTCGTAAATGTTTTAACCTATTGGTTAAAATATGAATGGATCAAATGAGAATATAAAATGTTTAACCTATTGGTTAGGTGCAAATAAACTGAAAATATAAGATGAATATATAGACAATGAGAATATAAAATGATAAACTGAAAATATAAAATGAAAATATAGTACAACGGGGGTGGGGTTGAAGGTTAGACAGGTTTAGATAGAACTTGGATATTGGGGGACAATGGGCTGTCTGTCAGGGAGGGGTTAATTACAATTTGGGGTAGTGGGGGAAATCCAGTTCTACCACAATTCACACTTTCTCTCATCTGATAAGAGTTAGTATATTCATTGTACAATCCATAGGATGTGGGATGAAGGGATTACAAAATAATATTTGCAATAGACATTAACCTAGTGATTAATGTGATTTGATTGGTCTTGAATTTCTGAAGCCAGTCTCACCTGGAATCCTCAGGTCACCAGGCTGGTGGGCCGTTAAGGCCAACCCCATTGAATTAAGCTTGAATCTTATTGGCTAATAATTTGTTTTCCTTTATTTTGTAAATGGATGCCAAAGACATTGGCATCCAAGCCTTCAATGTCAATCAAAATAATGCTACCAGAGAAGTGTACCTGCCTGCAGTCAGTGCAGTGTTATAGAGAGTGGGCGCAGTTTTGCTTGTTCGGTATATTTCTCCAGGAGGGGGAAAATTATTATAACACAGAGATGAAAAAATTATGATTTTCTTATTATTGTAAACTATTAAAAAGAAATATATATATATATATATATATATATATATATATATATATATATATATATATATATATATTAGTGCTGTCAGGCGATTTAAAAAATTAATCTAATTAATTACAGGATTTGTAATTAATTAATCTAATTAATCGCATTTTAATCGCATTACCATTTTATGCCTCATATTCTATATTCTATAATCATATTTCAAATTGCATGTGTCCGGATGGCAGAATTCAGTACTGTATCTACAAAACCTTCCGTTTAATCATCTTCCATCTATTAATTTGCTTAGATTTTTCAGGTCTGGTCAATTTGAGCATGGTGTTATTCACAGTCAAAGATAAAAAAAAAAAATTTATTGATATTCTCATTTGGTTCATTACAATTTACTCAAAATAAAATGTTCATTCAATCAATCACCGCGCAGATTGATTGATTGAATGAAAATGTTATTAACAGATTGCAGAATGGGTACAATACAGTACGGCTCAATACACACAATTGTTAAGGGAATGCAGACCAGAGTAAGACTTTCGTCTTGTTTACATCAGGGTCCCCCATTTTCAATTCATAATGAATTGTAAGTAAGGGTGCAACTTGCACCGTGCAATCCATTCTTTGTGGATCTAGCCCACAGTATTTCTGACACTGAGAAATTGGGAATATACATTCCCTGAGATTCATAGATGTCCCTAGAATCAGATACCAAGAACATGCAAATGGACCATATTAAAAAAAAATCTGTAAATGTGTATTCTACATGCTTATGGAATGAATGAGATACAAAAAAAATATTATTATAAAAAAAAAAAAAAAAAAAAGGGTTTTTGTAATTAATTTTGAGTTAATTTTCATACCGCGATTATTTGCTGTGTAATTAATTAATCTAATTAACGCGATAAACTGACAGCCCTAATATATATATATATATATATATATATATATATATATATATATATATATATATATATATATATATATATATATATATATATATATTTTTTTTTTTTTCTTTTTTTTTATGGTCAAATTTTTGGGGAAGCTTGGCCATTGGCTTCCATGAATATTTGCCACAGGATAAGATAAGATGGATCTTTGTTAATCCCCTTGGGGAAATTCAGAAGTCATAGCAGCACATGGGGAGGGGGAAAGGAGGTACAGGCAGGATAATATAAATAAAAAATAATAGAAAGTATAGTGGATAATAAAAAGATAAAGATAGCCCACTTATTTCCAGTCCTAGATGTAATTAGTGTTCTGAGGCATCAAACCGGCAACCTTCCACTTATTGGTCTTCTCCTCTAACCATGCGGCTCCAAGTACCTCTGCTACAACTGCGACAACCGTTAATAGTGGATGTACTATTATCTGTAACATTATTCCATATTTTTACCAAGTACAACTATATTTTGTGCAATAATATTTTTTATTTAAAGTGTGATCCCACCTGCACGTCTCTCGTCTTTCTGTTTTTGCACCTGTCTCATCTCCTGTATTTAGGTTATTTCTGACCACTTACTGCCGGCCCTGTCCGTCTACACTGCTCCTGAATAAGTAATACCCTCTGTGCCCGCGATGGTCTGTATTTGGACTCGGTTTTTTTCTTTTTAAACAAGGCGCAGAACTCTGCGCTGAACTCCAGTTTGTTTCGTCATTCTAAATCATTCATTATTGCTCCTTTGTGAGTGAGGGGAGAGGGCAGAGCTGCGTCGGAGAGATGGGTTAGCTTTTGAGTTGATTTTAAAGAGCAACTAAACCCATGGTCATTTTGCTTGTTGATATGTTCACCCTGCTGCACACTCTGCCCCACCCTGATCTGTGATGTCAGTGATGTCCACTGGCTCCCCATCATATACAGGATTCAGTTCAAAA
The DNA here is from genome assembly GCF_963971535.1 of Notolepis coatsorum. NCBI lineage: Eukaryota > Metazoa > Chordata > Actinopteri > Aulopiformes > Paralepididae > Notolepis > Notolepis coatsorum. The sequence goes on from NC_140166.1 coordinate 160,129,133, forward strand.
TTCTACTCATCACCTTCAAAGCCCTCAACAGCCTGGCCCCCTCCTACCTCTCTGACCTCCTTCCCCACCACACGCCTACCCGCTGCCTCAGGTCCGCAGATGCTAACCCCCTCCAACCCATCAGGACTAAGCTCCGGACCTGGGGCGACAGGGCCTTCGCTGCAGCTGCCCACACCCTCTGGAACGCCCTGCCCAACTATATCCATCATGCAGACACCCTCTCATCATATAAAAAAGCCTTAAAAGCCCACCTTTTTACCCTTGCCTTCAAGCCTTGAACTCCTTCCTTCAGACCACCTCTTTTTATAACTTTTCAGAGTGCCTCTTTTTATATCAACTTTTGAGAGTGCTACAGTATAAGAGGAGCAAGGCAGACGAAAGCCCCATGTGGCAGCTGGTTATACCTTGTATCTCAACTTCAGACGGCAACAAAACGTAGTTTAGTTAAACATTTAAATAAAGAGAGAGAGAGAGAGAGAGAGAGAGAGAGAGAGAGAGAGAGAGAGAGAGAGAGAGAGAGAGAGAGAAGAAAACAGATGAAAGGTACAGTACGAGGAGGTAGAAATACATTTTATAATTAATTGCATGCCAATATTAATTCAATGTGATGCTTTGAAGGCACAACAATTGCATTGCCAATGAATATTTGGTTAAAAAAAATGCATTTGCTGGATTTAACATGACTTTCCTTAATTAATCGAATGTTGATTTTTAAATTTTATTATGTCTGTACCCATCTTGTATTGTACAATAATTGTTGCCCAGAAAAAGCGAAATAAAAATACAAATACATTTTCAAAGAAATGTAATAAAAACATCTGGTATAAACCACACCCACTAACAATATTCTATCCGAATACAGATACAGATAATTGTATTGGTTGAACAGATGCAGATAATGACGTCTCTGTAGACCCATAATGGGAACTGCTCTGCCCTCAGTCAGAAAGTGCTACATAGGGTCATACGAACAGCCCAGAGCATCAGTGGATGTGAGCTTCCCTCCATCCAGGACATACACGATGGACGGTGTGAGCTTCCCTCCATCCAGGACATACACGATGGACAGGGTGAGCTTCCCTCCATCCAGGACATAATACACAATGGATGGTGTGTCAGCGAGGCCCACAGGATTAGCAAAGACCCCAACCACCCCAACCGTGGACTGTTTCAACTGATGCTGTCCGGCCTGTCAGTGTGGTTGCCCCTAACCTCGTTCCCAGTTTTATCTCCGTGAGATAAAGCCTGGTAAAGAACTACTGCCCAAAGTGTCTATGGGGTAGAATTTCCGGTGTATGTACTTCCCCTATTTTGATCAGAAGATCCGTCTACGATATAATTGATAAATCATAATCCACCACACAGGGTACCAGACCAACAGGCAGTGTTTTCCCCCTGGCAGTAAGACTCATGAAGAGTAACCGGCCTGCTGCCTGTCTGCACACTACTCACTGTACTGAGTCACAGTGACTATTGTATTATAATTCAGAGCTATTTTATCATTGTTTCTGCTGCTATTTCATTTGCTGTTAGTGTTTTCAATTGCTGCTATTCATTGATGCATACTAGGACCGCTACTCTTCCTAATTTATGCAAATGACATGTCGTCAGCCTGTGACTGCAACTTGTTCCTGTTTGCGGACGACTCAGCCCTGCTGGTCTCTGACAAGAACAAGTTGCAGGTTGAAAAAACCCTCAGCTCGGAACTAGGCAAAATCTGCATATGGCTCGCTGATAACAAACTATCATTACACATGGGCAAAACAGAGTCCATTCTCTTCGGTTCAAATAACAAACTCAGCAAGACCGACGGCTTCTCAGTTACAGTGGGTGACAATATTGTCACAAGGAAAGACGAAATTACCTACCTGGGTTCCATCCTAGAGGCAAATCTTTCCTGTGACAAAATGGCATCCAATGTAATAAAAAAAGTCAACCAACGAACTAGATTCTTGTACCGGATCTCCTCTCTGGTAAACAAGAATACCCTGAAGACTCTGGCAGGAGCACTCATTCAAGGGTACTATGACTATGCATGCACCTCATGGTACCAAAGCACCTCAAAGGCGCTTAAAACAAAATTACAAACATCACAAAACAAACTGGTCAGACTACTACTTGACCTGAACCCCAGAACCCACCTCACCCCTGCCCACTTTGACAACCTAGGATGGCTTAGAGTGGACGACAGAGTACAGCAACTTGCAATGGGCCTGGTCTACAAGATACACTATACGACCGGGGTGCCCATGTACTGTACATGTCAAAATACTTCCTAAAGGTCAGTGAATACCACAACCACTACACCAGAGGAAGCTCAACAAATCATGTTAAACCCAGATTCGGCTCAAACAAGGGACTAAACACGTTTCGCAATTATGCCACAACAATGTGGAACGCCCTACCCAAAGCTGTAAAGGAATGTGAATCCCTGCCCACATTCAAAACCGCTCTCAAAGAGCACCTACGGGAGGCTGCAATTCGAAACTGGCCACCGTAAATGCCCAAAACCCCCACCACCTCCTAATAGACAGTCTCCTCCCCACCGCATGTATATATTCCCTCCCCGCTGTATGTATATTTCTCTCCCACCCACCCACCCCCTCCTAATGTACAGTCCCCTCCCCATCATATGTATATACTCTGTCATGATCTAGGGGTAACAATACTGTATATTTGAATACCGTTTATGTCACAAATGTATCAGTACTAAATACCTGTCCCTATGCCATAAATGTCATGTATGTTGTGTATGTCATAAATGTCTATATGAATTGAAAATGGGGGACCCTGATGGAAACAAGACAAACGTCTTTCTCAGGTCTGCATCCCCTTAACAATTGTATGTATTGAGCCGTACTGTATTGTACCCATTCTGCAATCTGTTAAATAAAGTTTTCATTCATTCATTCATTCATTCATTCATTAATTCATTCATTCATTCATTCATTCATTCATTCATTCATTCATTCATTCATTCATTCATTCATTCATTCATTCATTCATGCCGCTACTGCAAGGCCGAGGAACAAAGACAAAAAGAATGTAAGGAATCGGAATCACCTCTTGTGACTGGATGAGGCCAGCCCTGCTGAGAACTGTATCAATGAAGATACAATTACAATTCCTTTGTCATTGTATTACATACAACGGAATTTAGGCGCAGTGCCTAAGCAGAGCTTTAAAATTTACAAATATACTAGGACAGTAGCAGAATATACAAAAGAGTTCAGATTCACAATAATTGATTTGACAAGTATGCATACTTATACTGAGTAATAATACTAGTGATGAGAATAGGATATTGAACATGGTATTATTATGGTAGTATTCAAATATTGCACAGATAAAACGATTGCACAGAGTAGAGGTAGTGCAGTGTTCAGAGTGAGTATTGGCTGTGGGTGGGTGCTTCAAGTGCTCAGAGTGGCGATAGCTTTGGGGTAGAACCTGTTCTCTAGTCTTGTGGTGTGTGCTTGGATGGACCTTTATGTGGTGCCTTCAGGAGGGCAAATACAGATACAAATACAGACAGGCGTGAGATGGGTCCTTCAGGATGCAGGATACCTTCCGCAGGCAACGGGAGCTTGTAGAATTGTAGTCTTCCAGGGCAGGCAGTTGAGTGCTGCTGATCTTCTGGGCTGATTCGATGACTCTCCACAGAGCCCTCTTGTCAGCCACATGGACTGTTGCCCTACAACACCGGATCCCATGGGTCCAGACACTCTCAATGGTAGAAGGACACAAACTGCTGTTGTGGGAGATGGCTTTTACGCGTGTTCTCAGGAACACTTGTACCTTCTTGACCAGAGAGTGTATGTTGCTAGTGCATGTTCGATCTTCTGAGATGTGGATGCCCAGGAATCTGAAAACTGGAGACACTCTCCATTTCTTCTCCATGTATGTACAGTGGGGCATAATGCTCTGCTTATACGCTTGATAATACAAAATCATTATTTAAGTTATTAAATCATTATTAGTTCAAATTCAAGTTCTTTATTTGTCAAATACACATCAATACAGGGGGGCATTGCAGGTAATGAAATTATTGTGTTTCGAGCACAGACATTGTGTCAACAGTGCACAATTAAGAAACATCAATGAATACAACAATGGTAACAATAGGTAGTAGTAGTAACATCAAATAAAATATAAAAAGATAAGATAAAATAGTCAATTATTTACAGAAAGTGTCTTGCATGTAGTGTACAGTATGTGCATGATAAGGTGCAGTGCGTATCCAATAACAATAAGTAGTAGTAGTAGTAGTACGATAAATTAAATAAAATATCTAAATGAGGTAAGATAAAATAAAATAGTCAATTTCTCCAGAAAGTGTCTTGCGTACAAGTGTATGTGCATCTTAAGGTGCAGGGTGCATGTGTCTTGTGTGTCTGTGTGTGTGTGAGTGTGCGTGCGTGCATGCGTGCGTGTGTGCGTGCGTGCGTGCGTGCATGCGTGCGTGCGTGCGTGCGTGCGTGTGCGCGCGCACGTGTGTGTGTGTGTGCATGCGTGCGTGCGTGTGTGTGTCTCCTGTTCTTGTCCTTGATCAGGAGTCTCGTGACTTGTGGCTGTCCCTGAACCTGCTGGTTCTTGTGCGGATTGATTGATTGATTGATTGATTGATTGATTGATTGATTGATTGATTGATTGATTAATTGAAATTTGTATTAACAGATTGCAGAATGGGTACAATACAGTACGGCTCAATACACACAATTGTTAAGGGGATGCAGACCAGAGAAAGACTTTCGTCTTGTTTACATCAGGGTCCCCCATTTTCTATTCATCATGACATACATGACATACAGCGTATCAGTACTGTTCCATCTTCTAGACATTTATGACATACCAGATCTACAAATATACAGTACTGTTTATGTGTACAAAAGGAGTCTGAAAAGAGAGTATATACATTTGAGGGGGAGGAAACTGTACATTCAGCTGTCCCTGAACCGGCCGGTTCTTGTGCAGATGCTCCGGTACCGTTTGCCAGACGGTTAGCAAAGTGAAAATATTAAAAATGAAAATATTGTAAAATGTTGATGCTTCCCAATTGCTCAGCTTTGGGTCAATCTGGAGCACACCCCCATCATGGTATGGGTAACATGGGTTAGCCTAAAAAAAAAGCGTAGGAATTCAGTTTTCTTTTTAAATGAGCCTCTCTTAGCAGTCCACTGTATGGAATGCATGAGGATCAAAGAGCAGGAAGTGCCAAGAATGTAAACGAATATCGACTTGACCAGAATCTGATGACAACCCAAGGTTAGGGTGACAATCTGTGACCTTTAAGCCTGAAAGTCTCACAGGATGTTTCACAGGAAGTCTCTCCCACTCTACCGAAATGCAACCCCAGTTCATTAACCCTTTCACTGCCACACGACAGAAGGTTAACCCTTTACTATCACACAACCGGCTGTCACGTGGCAGTGAAAGGGTTAACCCTGTGTGTGTTGTCACAGTGAAAGGGTTAACCATTTTGGTAGCGTGGCAGTGAAAGGGTTAACCTGTGAATATACTATATACATGTGTCTACTTACAGTGTATTGTCATTAGCGCTGAGCTGGACTCCCCGGGGAAGCCCGGCTGTTTGTTTGCTTTGGGATTAAGATATTCACGTTCCTCCCCACTGAATAAACAATGCGGGATTATCACACCGTGTCTCCGCTGTCTGGGCAAATACGACACACTGACCGACGGTGTCGCAAACCAACTTACACAGACTCCGAAAGCCCCGGTCATCAAGAGTGAGTAGGGTGGGTGGAGGTCAGGTTCCCGAGCATTGCCTTCAATTTGAAATGTTTTACCTGAGCGATTTGCATGTGACACTATGAATTGAAAATGGGGGACCCTGATGTAAACAAGACAAAAGTCTTTCTCTGGTCTGCATCCCCTTAACAATTGTGTGTATTGAGCCGTACTGTATTGTACCCATTCTGCAATCTGTTAAATAAAGTTTTCATTCATTCATTCATTCATTCACACCGAGGATAATAATAATAATATCTTGGATTTATATAGCGCCTTTCAGGAGACCCAAGGCGCTTTACAGTAGGGGGCAGCTAAGGGGAAGGGGATCAGGGGAACAACGTAACAATAAAGTAAAAAAAAGAAAAGAGGGAAATCAGGCAGAGTCATTTCAAAATTTGGTGAAGAGGTGAGTTTTGAGTTGGGATTTAGCACTACAGATGTTTGGAGGGAGGGAGTTCCATAGAGTGGGTGCGGCCACAGAGAAGGCTCTGGGACCAACAGTGTGCAGGTTGGTGGTGGGGATGGAGAGGAGACCGGAGTCAGAGGACCGCAGCCTCCGGGGTGGGATGTAGGGATGGAGGAGGTCCGCTAGATACCGGGGGCCAAGGGAGTGAAGGGATTTGTAGGTGATGAGGAGGATCTTGAAGTTGATGCAGGACTTGACTGGAAGCCAGTGGAGGTGGATGAGGGTGGGGGTGATGTGGTGCCAGGACTTGGTGCGGCTGAGAATCCTAGTAGCAGAATTTTGTACATATTGTAGCCTGTTCAGGCCATTGCTGGGTAGCCCTACAAGAACGGAGTTTGTGTAGTCCAGACGGGAGGTGAATAAGGCGTGAATAAGAGTCTCTGCTACAGAGTCGGGGAGAGATGGCCGGAGTCTGGGAATGTTTACATTTAGTCATTTAGCTGACGCTTTTATCCAAAGCAACTTACAAGGGTACACTATAAAACATTTATGTTTTTTTAAAGAAAATTCACTGTATTATTTTACAGATTACTTTTGTTTTTCTACTTTAAGTGTAAATGCCATAAAAATACAGTAAATTACCTTTTATCAAAATATTAACCATTAAATAAAGGTTGTAATCTGTACATGTATTTGATTTTACGGTAATTTGACAGTAAGTATTTGGCAACCATTGATGCCAGACGTTTTCTTGCAGCTTTTTTTCTTACAGTGTACAACTCTTTCAGCTGAGTAACAATGTTCGTCTAAACAGTGTTGAAACTTGAGTGCTGCAGTCTTGAGTGCATAGTAGTAGAGACATACTGTAATTAGCATAGTACATGTAGGTAGTAATATAGGCAAGGACGATTATTTAGTGGCAAAGTGCATGATAGTAAAAGACAGTACAAATGTTTAAAACATTATTTTTTTTAATATTTAAAAAATATGTATTCATTCAGATATTGATTGAAGACGTGTTTTTAGTTGACGGCGGAAAATTGGTCAGATTTCATCTGTCCTGACTGTGAAGTTTGTTCCAGTATCGTTCCAGAAGAGATACTATACGCATCATACATCACTTCTCCTAAGGACAATGGTATATTGGTATAATGGTAGAAAATGCCAAATGTCTGTGCAGTGGTAGAGTAGGTGAAAAACATTATCACTGTTCTACTGTGACTTGGTTTGAGGATATGAATCTTTAATTGTTATTTTTATTTATTTAGTTTGACAGACAGATTGGGTCTGTAGTGAAAGGCTCCTTTTTTCAACTGAGGCTCTTGGCAAAGGTAAAGCCCTACCTCTCTCCCAATGACCTGGAGAGGGTCATCCATGCTTTTATATCGTCTAGGGGCTGGACTATTGTAATGCCCTGTATGTGGGTCTCGACCAGCTCTCCCTGCGACGCCTGCAGCTAGTGCAGAACGCTGCTGGACGCCTCTTGACCGGCACAAAGAGGTCTGAACACATCAGACCAGTGCTGGCTTCCCTGCACTGGCTCCCTGTTCGTTTCAGAATTGATTTTAAAATGGCCATGTTTGTGTTCAAGGCCTTAAATGGTCTGGCCCCCTGTATCTAGCTGAACTCCTCCATCTTTGTACCCCTGCTAGAGCACTGAGGTCAGCAAATAAACTACTCTTAGATGTCCCGAGGTCTAGGCTAAGACCAAAGGCGATCAAGCTTTTGCTGTGGCTGCCCCTAAATTATGGAACAGTCTTCCACTGCAAATTAGGTCTGCCCAGACCCTAGAGAGTTTTAAGGCACAGCTGAAGACTCACCTGTTTTTATTGGCGTTCTGAGGCTTGGTAAGCCACACATCCCTTGGTCGTGTCGTGATTGTTTTTTAAACTTTATTGTAGTTATATGACTTTGTGTGTGTACTGTATTTTATATTTATTTTAGTATTTCTGTTTTTGTATTGTACAGCACTTTGGTACAACTTCGGTTGCTTTTAAATGTGCTATATAAATAAAGTTGACCTTGACCTTGACCTTGTTTTCTTTTTCACAAGTGTTGTTTCTGTTTGTATGTTTGTCTGTAGTTGTTTTTATTAAGTCCTCTACCTCCATGGACTCAGACTCCAAAGATAACCCTGAGATCAGCCAGGGAGAGCTTGGTGACGGGACTTCCTGTTCCAGAGAGCACCTTCTGGGCCAACTCCTTCTTCTCCTCCTGCTTGTTTACAATATCCAGCACATTCATTTAATTTATATAGCGCTTCTCAAGAACCCGAAGTCTCTGACAATAGGCACAGAAACAAAGTAAAACAAAGAAACAAAAAAGGAACATAAGATCACAGGGGAAACAGGGGAAAGCAGCATGAGATACACAGAAACATAGAGCCACAGTAACAAACGTCAAACAGGTTGGAGGGGAGGGGTTATGGGTGGGGGAGGTTGAAGGCTAGGGAGAACAGGTGGGTTTTGAGGCAGGATTTGAAGGTGGAGAGTGTGGGGGAGTCTCTGATGGACTGAGGGAGGTAGTTCCAGAGTCGGGTGCAGTGCGTGAGAAGGCCCGATCACCAACGTCTTTAAGTTAGCAACCGTTGTCTCTTCTGTCTCTTCTTCATAGCACAGGCAGCCATGTTGGAAGACACAAACATTCCGAGCAAGGACTCTATTGTGGATTCCATGACCACAAAAAAATATATTTTCATAGCTCAGCCATACAATTCTTTAAAGGTCCAATCAGTGATCCAAACAAAAAAATAAGAAGAATGAAGAAAGGTGGTGTTAAAACGTGTGTGTGTGTGTGTGTGTGTGTGTGTGTGTGTGTGTGTGTGTGTGTGTGTGTGTGTGTGTGTGTGTGTGTGTGTGTGTGTGTGTGTGTGCGTGCGTGCGTGCGTGCGTGCGTGCGTGCGTGCGTGCGTGTGACCGTGTGTGTGTGCATGTGGGCACATTTATGTTAACAATCAACCAATTTTCGACATTCAACTTGTAGGGTCAAGATTAGGGTTAAGGGTAATGTATGTAATGTGACCATATTTCACATAAATGTTTGTGTGTGTGTGTGTATGGATCTTACATATTGTCAGGTATGATTCCTATAATGCTCCTATTCTGAGTGCTCAGCCAGGGCACTCAGTGTTCCTCTGTTCCCTGTTCCACAACGTTTATGGATCACTTCTGCCCTCTAGTGGAGAGAACATGAAAAAACTTTACACCCACCCACACACCTCGACATAGCAATGACACAGTAACAAATAATCTGGTAAATTGCACAGCATAGAGATGTTGTCTTAATATTTATAATATTATATAATATAGTTGTCTGTAATATTAATGATACAGTAGCACTCGACCCTTGTGTGGTGTTAATGACATAACTTTAGCAGTAGCACTCAACCCTTGTGGTGTTAATAATGATATAACTTTAGCAGTAGCACTCAACCCTTGTGTGGTGTTAAGCCATGTGGAAGCCATTTTCAATGTGTACTAAAAGAGACATTAATTCATTAATTCATTATTTATTCTACCTGATGCTCATTTTCTGTGAAGAACATGAAATAACAAATTTTCAGTGCACCACCCTGTGGTTTTCAGGTTGAAAGTGTTGAAATTGTCTACTTTCACTATCTGCCTCCACCATATTTAATTTATATTTTCTCAACATAAACATAATTTGTTACATTCATGTTTTGATTATAATGGATTCTTTTTTTTTAACATGTGTCATACTGTATATTATCAAATAAAATCTACACCCCTGCATAGAGCTGCCGCGATAACCGCATTACCGCGGTATCGCTGTTGCATCACGCTCACCGCAGAGTTAGGCTGAATACCGCGTCACCGCTGTTTTTTTATCATAATAATAAAGTTGGCTTGCGGCTTGCGGCTCTGCAGATATACCCTACTCGGTTCCAAGCGACCCTATTGGGTAGAAGTGGTACCAGAAAAGACATGTGAAACATTGCAGACCACTGACTGGTCAGAAGAGAGACGCGTCACACTTTGTAGCCTCTGAACGAAAACAGAACGCCGCCATCTTTACTGCCTCGCTAAGGATGCATTTCATTCAGGATTTGTTTGCGACAGAACCAAGCAATAAACAAAAAAGAATGGATTCACTGTGTATTCTGCCTTATTTATTGATGAAACAAAACCGACATCAACCCAATTTACCACAGAGCGGAGAGTTTAGTGTCACAACAAGATCGCTGATGTGTTAAGTTTGTTGTTGTTATTATTAGCCTAATACTACCGTCAGCCGATATACACGAGAGGTAACGGTAACGTTAAACCCGGGTTTGCTTGGTAGAATACACAATGAGAGGTAACGTTAGCTTTGGCAGAATAGACGCAACGAGAGTCTGGTTAATGTTGTTATTGATTGATTGATTGATTGATTGAAACTGTGTTAAACTCTGGCTTGCTGCAAGCCCTCGGACATCTTTGCCCACGGAGCTTTCAGTGTACACAAGCGAGCGGCCCCGCCTGCATCCCCACGTCGGAGACAAACGGAGTAGTACCTGGCTGCAGTGGAAAAGGAACGAAGTACCAGGTGCCTAAAGCGGGTCGAGTCGAGTAGGTACTATGCAGTGGAAAAGCGCCATTAGACTAGAGGCAGGCTATAAGAGTAGACTACTAAAAAAAAAAAAAATGCATTCAAACTTTTTTTTTTTTTTTGTGCGCACTGTGCGGTAATAACCGCGGCGGTAGGAAATATTTCGCAAATTCGTGCGGTAAGGAAAATATCAATACCGCGGAAGCTCTACCCCTGCATCCATCCCTCCCTCCCTCCCTCCCTCCATCCCTCCCTTCCTCCATTCATCCATCCATCCATCCCTCCATCCATCCATCCATCCATCCATCCATCCATCCATCCAAGTTCAAGTTTCTTTAATAGTTGTCATACAGAAGTACAGAATACTTTTATACAAAATGCTTCTTACTGTTACGCTCCAGAGACTGTGCAAGACAAGATAAGATAAGTATGAAATAAAATAACATAGTATAGTATGTAAATTAGAAGTAAAAAAAATGAGGTCACAGTGTTCAGTATAGACATATGTACAATGTTCGATGCAGAATAGACGTAACTGAGTTACCATATAATATACAATACTATGCAGTGTACTAATATACAATACTATATAGTGCAAGGCAGAAATGGGATGAGGTGCAATTTAGGTACAATTTACAGTAGGTGTACGAGTTGTAGTGCAAATCCTTTATCAATAAATATAAAGTGTGTTTAGGTGATCTAAAGTGTGGAGAGTGGGTGCTGCAGTGTGTTGTTTGTTTAAGTGAGTGTGTGCGTGTGGGTGTGTGTGTGTGCTGTGTGCATTTGATGGTTGTTGCATAGTGTTTATTGTTCGTTTAGCAGCCTGATGGCCTGGGGATAGAAGCTTCTTCTGAGTCTTTCTGTGCTCGCCTTAAGACTCCGGTATCGCTTGCCTGACCGCAGCAGTTCAAAGAGGCAGTTGTTCGGGTGGCTCGAGTCCTTAATAATTCTCTTAGCCTTCCCCCTGCACCGCTTGTTGTAAATGTTCTGGAGGGTGGGAAGCCCCCCTCCAATTGTGCGTTCGGCTGAACGTGTCACTCTTTGTAGTCTGCTACGGTCTTGTGCAGTGCTATTCCCAAACCAGGAGGTGATGTTGCCAGTCAGGATGCTCTCTATTGTACATGAGTAGAAGTTCCTAAGGATCTTCTGACTGACACAACACTGTCAATGTGTGTGGTCCATGTCAAGTCCTTGGATATGTGGGCTCCGAGGTACTTGAAACTGTTCACTCTCTCAACCGGTGCCCCGTCGATGCTGAGGGGGCTGTAGTCCTTGACCCCCGACCTCCTGAAGTCCACAATCATCTCTTTTGTTTAGCTGACGTTCAGGGAGAGGCAGTTCTCCTGACACCACTGTGACAGATTTTCTACCTCTTCCAGGTTCTCGTCGTTGGCAGAGATCAGACCCACCACTACTGTGTCATCAGCAAATTTGATGATTGTGTTGTTGTTCTGCTGTGCCACGCAGTCATGTGTGTACAGGGAGTAGAGGAGGGGGCTCAGAACACAGCCCTGGGGGGCCCCTATGTTGAGCGTGATGGATGAGGAGGTGCAGTTGCCTGCTCTTACCACCTGGGGTCTGCCCGTCAGGAAGTCCAAGACCCACTGGCAGAGGTCATAGTTCAAGCCCAGGTCCCTGAGCTTGGCTATGAGTTTGGAGGGGACTATGGTATTGAATGCTGAGCTGTAGTCGATGAACAGCATTCTCACATAGTTCCCCTGCCTCTTGTCCAGGTGTGATGCTGCTGTGTGCAGCACATGGGCTATGGCGTCCTCCGTAGACCTGTTGGGGCGATATGCAAATTGCAGGGGGTCCAGGTTGATGGGCAGGGAGGAACAGATGTAGCCCTTCACTAGCTTCTCAAAGCACTTCATGGCTATGGAGGTGAGGGCTACAGGGCGGTAGTCCATCCATCCATCCATCCATCCCTCCATCCATCCCTCCATCCATCTATCTGGCTGTCTGAGTTCGTTTGGAGCGTTCACAAATTAAATTTCTGAGTAATGGACTGAGTCCACTCGAGAGGCTGAAGTGTGAAAACACCATTACACTACAGCGGGAGAATAACAGGCTTTTTGTGTTATTGTGCTGTATTTTGTGGTTGTAAAAGGTTTGTTTACATTGTGAAATACTGTAAACACTGGTCTTACTTCATGGACCTATATTCTGACCTACATATTATTTCCATCTACAAATCAAACTTTGTTTGAGTGTATGAATGTATGTAAATAGCAGGGGCGTATCTAAACCAAGCACTGTACTTTTTTTGCCGATTTTGCCCG
>NC_140166.1:160147119-160214619 GCF_963971535.1 Notolepis coatsorum
GATTGGGGGTGTGGGAAGCCGCTCGCCACTTTTATCTCCCAGAGGGCCTTCGACTCCAGAGCTCTCGGTTCGACCTTGGTCCAGGAATTTGTTTTGGCTGACTGACTGGCACAATTTATCCCAGCCACGTCCCTTTAAATTTGATTTGAATAGAGTGGAATATAACTCTATTGATTTGAGTGGAGTGAGTTTTAACGACTCCGTCCAAATGACTGAATGCATTATTAGTCCAAGTGTCCAAGTGTCTTATCAGTTCATTTTGGTAGATCCTGTGCGCGGTAAACAGATCCAAAATCTTCTTATTGCAGTCCAAAAGCTTCGATAATCCAAAAATGACCACGTCTTCAAGTTGGTAACCCGATTATGATGTCCCAATAGGCAGAGAGGGTTAGCCTTATTCTGCTTCTTGAAGAAAATATGCAATCCACTGATTAGATCCATTTAGAGTTGATTTGAGTATAGTCCGGCCACCGGCACGAAGCAGGGCATAGCAGCGTCGGGCTCCATGGAGCAGTAGAGGCGGCGGTAGGAACGGCCTTGAAGGCCTTGGGAGAGAGGAAATAAATGAGACTTGTCTCTGCAAGAGGTGGGAGAAAAAAAAATAAAAAAAGGAGGAGGAGGGGAGATCATATGTGCTGCTGTATTATGAGACTACATGATAAATAAACCGCTGCCAGCAGAGCAAGGCCAAGATAGAATACCATGCCTCTTGTATACATTATTGTCGCCCCATTGCCAAATCTGTTAACACTATGGAACTACACACTTTGATTGTATTACATGGCCCATAACGGACAGACCCGTGCCCCGCTGTGTAAGCTACAGGTATTGACAATGCAGATGCTACAGATCCTACCACATGGCCCCTAATGGCCACCACAACCTGCCGTGTAGATATAGGCACTGAGAGAGGGATCTTGGTTCACAATGCACACATGAGGCGCACCACCAAACGGACGCAAAAGCATACTGCCTCCCGAGATGGTCGGGAGATGAAGCATTCACACATGCACAGAAAAATGGCTGAGTAATGGGTTGGGTCCACTCATTGGGAGAGCGCACGTGGAGACGCCCCAGATCAGATCCCCTCAGATCCATCCATCTGTGTAGTTTTATATAGGGACTCTGGGGACATGTCTCTACCAACGCCACAGAAACACAAATTGTTCCTACCAAAGAGTGCAGAGTGAAAACTGTAGATTTAGTATTATAATTCACAACATCGCTGTCTTGCAAAACAGTCTTTTTTATCTGTTGCGACAGCTGCATCAAGAACCAGTCAGCAAGTGATCCCATTATCTGCAACATCCAATCAACATCCAATCAACAACCTGGACTGTCCTCCCTCCCTTGCCTCGGTCCCAGAGAGGGGCCTCACGAGCTAACTCTGTCAATCTGTATGCAGCAAGTGCACATGTACAGGCACCAGTTCAGGAAGTGAATTAAAGAAACAGTCATCAGGATCATCTGATCCTCTTTGTAGCTCAGAAAAACAGTATTTAGGCTCAAATTAGTGCAACATATTTTGAAGTGTCCCTACCAAAGCTCAAATCAAACCGACACCCCTGCATCCATCCATCCATCCAACCAATCCATCTTTCCTTCTTTAAAAGTCCCATATTGTCTCCGCCCATCACTATCACTCTCCGCTGCTGAAACACTGGTCCATGCATTCATCTCATCCCAACTCGACTACTGCAATAGCATCCTTTATGGCTCACCAAAAACCATCCTCAATAAACTACAATATGTCCAAAACTCTGCCGCCTGCATGCTCACCTCCACCCGCCACTCTGACCACATCACCCCTGTCCTCCACGACCTCCACCCGCCGCTCTGACCACATCACCCCTGCTCTCCACAACCTCCACCCGCCACTCTGACATCCATCGCCCCTACCTCTCTGACCTCCATCACCCCTACCTCTCTGACCTCCTCCATCGCCCCTACCTCTCTAACCTCCATCGCCCCTACCTCTCTGACGTCCATCGCCCCTACCTCTCTGACCTCCATCACCCCTACCTCTCTGACCTCCTCCATCGCCCCTACCTCTCTGACCTCCATCGCACCTACCTCTCTGACCTCCTCCATCACCCCTACCTCTCTGACCTCCTCCATCACCCCTACCTCTCTGACCTCCTCCATCACCCCTACCTCTCTGACCTCCTCCATCACCCCTACCTCTCTGACCTCCTCCATCGCCCCTACCTCTCTGATCTCCGTCACCACATCCCTCAGGTCTGCTGATGCCAACCTACTGGCTCCCATCGGGACCAGGCTCTGGACCTGGAGGGGACCCGTATTTTGCTGCTGCCGCATCCTCCCTCTGGAATGCCCTCCCCAGCTACATCCAGACTGCCAACACCCTACTGTCCTTTAAAACAGCCCTCCCTTTTCACTCTTGCTTTCGACAATTAACTCTTTTTGTTTTGTTTTGCTATATAATGGAATGTATTATTTTTGTTGTGAAAAACTCACCTTTTCAGTGCTTGTGCACATACATTTGAGTCTCTGGTGGGCCTACTAACCCTCAAACTGTGAAATGCCTGTCACACGAAAAAGCTCATTGCAACACTTGGCTCGTGTGAAAAACATGCAAAAAAGATTTCGACCTAAAGTTGAACCTAAAATATGTTTCTGACAAAGATTTTTGTGTTACATTTGATATGATATTGGTGTATCTGGAGTCATATTTTGGTGACAGTTTGATCTGAATCTTGTTTGGCGGGTACAGATTTGTATATCGCTAGATAGGTAATTATCAGATTTGTACGATCAAGGCCGACTCGCTTGTAACAGACACAGAAACAGCCTGTAACAGACACAGAAACAGCCTGTTGAGAACAGGACTGAAACAGAGGGCTTAAAAAATACCTCAAAGACCTATTTCATTTGTTGAAAAGGACTACAATATGGGACCTTTAGATTTAATTGATTTAAATTACATTCTGAGGTTTTTCCTTAAGGTCAAGGAGGTGTTGTTCCATTGTAATGTGGATCTTTGTGAAGTTAGCACACAGTGATTAGTGGCCTATGTGAGAATTGTGACACTTGGGCTACGCAAACAAACTTTCTTTCTTCTATCTTGTCGCTTTGACACACGAGTTCCGTTGTTGGCGTCGAATAAAGAAGCTGGCAGATGGGACATTTTGCGATGGAGACAGAAACACATGTTGCTTTATGTTTTTCCACCACGCCTGCTCTGTAACCGAACAAAGTTTTGAATAATGCAGAACCATCTGTTATAATCTCCTCCCAACCGTGTGTATCTATCTCCCTGTCTGCCTGCCTGCCTGCCTGCCTGCCTGCCTGCCTGCCTGCCTGCCTGCCTGCCTGCCTGCCTGCCTACCTGCCTGCCTGCCTGCCTGCCTGCCTGCCTACCTGCCTACCTACCTGCCTGCCTGCCTGCCTGCCTGCCTGCCTGCCTGCCTGCCTGCCTGCCTGCCTGCCTGCCTGCCTGCCTGCCTGCCTGCCTGCCTGCCTGCCTACCTGCCTGCCTGCCTGCCTGCCTGCCTGCCTGCCTGCCTACCTGCCTGCCTGCCTGCCTGCCTGCCTGCCTGCCTGCCTGCCTGCCTGCCTGCCTGCCTGCCTGCCTGCCTGCGTGACAGAGTTGGGACTTGGGAGGCAGATTGTAGTCAAATAATAAACAAGGACTTTAGCAACTGAAGGCAGATGGACACCAACATGGGAACACAAAAGGAGAAGGTAGACAGGTTGACCGTCTGACTAAACCTCAAACTGGTAACAGAAAACAACTAACACTAAACAACAATAGGGTTGGGTACCGAACAGTGGTGAATATTCATGGGAGCGAATGGAAGCCAAGCTTCCCCAAAAATGTGACCAGTAAAAAGATATATATATATTTAAAATAAAAAGAAAATATTATTTTATTTTATAGTTTACAATAATAAGAAAATCATTATTTTTCATCCCTGTGTTATAATAATTTTCTCCCTCCTGGAGAAATTAACCGAACGAGCTAAACTGCGCCCACTCTCTATAACATGCAGGCAGGTACACTTCTCTGGTAGCATTATTTTGATTGACATTGAAGCCATGGATGTCAAAGTGTTATTATTAGCCAATAAGAATCAAGCTTAATTCAATGGGGTTGGTCTTTCAAAACGCCCACCAGCCAGGTGACCAGGGGGATTCCAGGTGAGATGTAGCTTCAGAAGTTCTAAGCTAGCTAGCTAGCTAGTAGCTACATAACTATGGATGGTGGTGATGGAGAATTTCTGATAGTGAACGATTTCATAAAGTTACGATTTGAAAATGAAAGAAAATGGAAGGCTGACACCGCAATTGTGTATTGTTCAGACGAGAGAGAGAGTAAGGTACAACGTTCTTTTAATATCGAAAACTACAAACTAACAGAATGGCTAACTGGATCGGGCTAAGGGAGCTATTTTGCTGGCCATGCCTCCTGTTCGACAAGGCAGGTGTCTTAAACAATCCCTGGACCACCACTGTCTTGCGTTGCTGGTAGGGTTAGCTCACCTAGTGCAGCTTTCAATACACAGTAGCAGGAGTTGGTTGGGCTTGACGTGCCGAGACAGCTTGTACACGACCCTCAGCCTGTCTGGCCTCACGTGGTATGAGGCTGCAATCCATCACCTGGAAGACAATAGGCGTGGGAAGAGGACTAACAAGCCAACTCCAAAACCCTCCCCCAGAGGTTAAATGGGTTTGCGTAGGGCCAACAACCCTACCTGGAAAAAAAGCATGTTACTAAAGCATCTACGATAATTCAAAACCAACTCGACCTGGGAAAAGAAGGGCTCCCACACAGGAGGCGCATGACGCCTTGCAGTGAAAGCCGAAAGGAAGCTGTAAGGCCGACTCCCCTCTTAACCCCCAGGAAAACCACCAGAATTACCACATGGAACATCAGGACGATGTACGAACCAGGGAAGACAGTCCAGGTAGCACAGGAGATGAGGAACTACAACATTTCTCTCCTTGGCTTGTGTGAGACAAGGTGGCTACAAGCAGGACAACTGAGATTGGCATCTGGGGAGATGGTGCTCTACTCCGGTCATACAGAAGAAGGCGCCCCACACACGGAAGGGGTGGCCCTGATGCTGGCTCCGGAGGCACAGCGCTCTCTCATTGGTTGGGAACCGGTGAACCCACGAATCATCACCGCCAAGTTCACCACTAAAAAGGACAACATCAGACTATCCATCATTCAGTGCTACGCGCCGACAAACGACACCGAAGACGAGAAGAAAGACAATTTCTATGAACAACTGCAGGCTGTACTGGACAGACGGAGAGAAAAAGATATCACCATCCTCATGGGTGATTTCAACGCCAAGATAGGAGCCAACAACATAGGCTACAAAGACATCATGGGCGTACATGGATTGGGGCAGATGAATGAAAATGGAGAAAGGTTTGCAGACCTGTGCTCCCTCAACCAACTGGTAATAGGAGGCAGCATCTTCCCCCACAAACGTATCCACAAGGCCACATGGAGATCTCCAGATCAAGTTACGGAGAATTAAATAGACCACATATGCATCAACAGAAAGTTCAGGAGGTCATGGCAAGATGTACGAGTCAAGAGAGGGGCAGACGTGGCATCAGACCATCATCTCGTGCTGACGATCATAAAACTACGTCTGAAGAAGTATGCCACAACCACCGGCGCAAGAACCAGATATGACGTTGGACTTCTTAGGAACAAAGAAATACAGAGTAGATTCCAGATCAGCCTTACCAACAGGTACCAGCAACTACAGGAACAGGATGAAGACACAGATGTGGACATAGAAACTCAATGGCAGCACACAAAGACGTTGTGGCTGGACACCTGCAAAGAAATATTGGGAAAGAAGAAGACAAAACACAAGGAATGGGTCTCAATGGAAACACTCCAGAAACTGAAAGAAAGAAAGGAGAGGAAAGAGAAACTGAACACAAGCAAAACAAGATCAGCAAAAGCAAAGGCACAGGAAGAATACACCCAAGCCAATAAGGAGGTGAAGAGTAGCATTAAGAAGGATAAAAGAGATCACATAGACAACTTAGCCAAACAAGCAGAAACAGCGGCAGGGCAAGGCAACATGAAAGACCTCTATATGATCACTAGGAAGTTAGCAGGCAAGTTCCAATAAACGGACAAACCGGTAAAAGACAAACAGGGAAACCCACTTATAACAACAGAGGACCAACGGAGAAGATGGGCTGAACATTTCAAAGAACTACTGAACCAACCAGCCCCGACAGAGCCAGCGGACATTACACCAGCGGAGAGAACACTTCCAATAAACTGTGATAAACCCAGCAAAGCAGAGATCAAAAAAGCTATTATCTCAACAAAGGACGGAAAATCTGCAGGACCAGATGAAATACCAGCAGAAGCCATCAAGGCCGACTTGAAGACTGCGGTAGATATGC
Source organism: Notolepis coatsorum (assembly GCF_963971535.1). Lineage (NCBI taxonomy): Eukaryota > Metazoa > Chordata > Actinopteri > Aulopiformes > Paralepididae > Notolepis > Notolepis coatsorum. The sequence goes on from NC_140166.1 coordinate 160,153,528, forward strand.
TTCATAGCCTCTTCACCAAGATCTGGGAGGAAGAAAAGATTCCAGAAGAATGGAAAGATGGAATCATCATCAAGCTACCAAAAAAGGGAGATCTTACCAACTGCAACAACTACAGAGGAATAATGCTTCTATCAGTACCGGGAAAAGTACTCAACAGAATTATACTGGACAGAATGAGTGTTGCTGTGGATCCCATGCTTCGAGACCAGCAGGCAGGCTTCCGGAGCAACAGATCTTGCACGGACCAGATCGCCACCCTGCGCATCATTATAGAGCAATCCATCGAATGGAACTCTCCATTATACATAAACTTCATAGACTATGAAAAAGCCTTTGACAGTGTGGATAGAGAGACTCTGTGGAAACTGCTGAGGCATTATGGTATCCCAAAGAAAATCATCACTCTGATTTAAAACACCTATCAAGGAACATCATGCAAAGTTTTACATGCAGGCCAACTGTCAGAGAGTTTTGAGGTCAAGACCGGTGTGCGTCAGGGATGCCTCCTATCGCCCTTTCTATTCCTTCTAGTCATAGACTGGATTATGAAGACCACCACAAAAGGAAATAAAAATGGCATACAGTGGACCCTATGGACACAACTGGATGACCTCAACTTTGCTGATGACCTGGCTCTCCTGTCACACAACTACAACCAGATGCAGGACAAGACAACCAAGCTGGCAACTACATCCCTTGAGACTGGGTTGAGAATAAACAGGAAGAAAACCAACCTAATGATGATCAACACCTCTACCAACAACACAGTCACAGTAGGTGATGAATCCATACAGGAAGTCAACTCCTTCACTTACCTAGGCAGTATCTTGGATAAGAAGGGCGGCACAGATGGCAACGTCACAGCAAGAGTAGGCAAAGCCAGAGCAGCATTCATCATTCTGAAGAACATCTGGTCCTCCAAGGACATCGCCATGACAACCAAAGTGCAGAAGATACAGACCTTTATAAACAGCTGTCTGAAACGCATCTTTGGGATCCGGTGGCCAAACAAAATCAAGAATGAGGAACTATGGCTGAAAGGAAGACAGGAACCAGTGGAGAAGCAGATCCTGAGACGAAAGTGGGCATGGATAGGCCACACTTTGAGGAAACCGGCTACCAGTACTACACGCCAGGCCCTGACTTGGAATCCCCAAGGGAAGCGGAAGAGAGGGCGGCCTAAGAACACCTGGAGGCGGGACACTGAGGCGGAGCTCAAGAGACAAGGAACTACCTGGGGAGAGGCAGAAAGGACAGCCCAAAGCTGTGTTGGATGGAGAAAAGTCGTAGATGGCCTATGCTCCATTGGGAGCGATGGGCCTAAGTAAGTAAGTAAGGACCACCACTGGGTATTCTGATCTAACTAATCTGTCCAGGTCCATTGACAGACATGGCAAGTCAAAGAACCACATCACTGGGTGAGTGATTGTTTTTGTATTGAAAACACACACACACACACACATACACACACACACACACACACACACACACACACGTTCACACACACACACACACGCAGCGGCACACACAGCCATCTTTGACGTAAGATGCTAATATTGTGTTGTTTTGCCATCTTCGCCGTAAGATGGTCGTAAAATGAGGCTATAATTGTGTGCTTTAGCTCTGTTTATATATATATTTTTGTATCCACTTTTTCTCCTTATTTTTATTTTTTTTTTCATCTCAGGAACATTTCCCGACTCCGGCCATCTCTCCCCGACTCCGTAGCAGAGACTCTCATCCACGCTTTCGTCACCTCCTGCCTTGACTACGCAAACTCTGTCATCATAGGGCTACCCAGTAATGCCCTGAACAGGCTACAATATGTGCAAAATTCTGCTGCCAGGGTTCTCACCCGCACCAAGTCCTGGCACCACATCACCCCCACCCTCATCCACCTCCACTGGCTTCCAGTCAAGTCCCGCATCAATTTCAAGATCCTCCTCATCACCTACAAAGCCCTTCACTCCCTTGCCCCCCGGTACCTAGCGGACCTCCTCCATCCCTACATCCCGCCCCAGAGGCTGCGGTCCTCTGACTCCGGTCTCCTCTCCATCCCCACCACCAACATGCGGACTGTTGGTCCCAGAGCCTTCTCTGTGGCCGCACTCACCCTCTGGAACTCACTCCCTCCAAACATCCGTAGTGCTACATCCCTGCACTCTTTCAAATCCCAACTCAAAACTCACCTCTCACCTGATTTCCCTCTTTTCTTTCGTTTTCTTTCTTTCTTTCTTTCTTTCATTTTGATTAATATTTTGTTGTTACGTTGTTCCCTGTCCCCCTCCCTTAGCTGTTAAGCGCCTTGGGTCTCCTTAAAGGTGCTATATAAATTTAAGATATTATTATTATTATTATTATTATTATTGTAAAGGCAATCCTACGAACCACAGTTGCCTTGAGGCTCCAGGTAATGCGTTGTTAGTCCGACACGCTCCGAATTGCAGTCCAAAAGAAAGGATGACACTGATCCGATGTACTTTGTCAAAACAAACGGGATTTATTGGAAAGCGAATCACAACAGCCCCAATAGCTGCCTACCACTATAAAACAAACAAAAAGGGTTTTGTAAATGAACGTAAACTGTCAATCAAGTGCGAATTAAGTGTGAATTAAGTGCGGTCAAAAATTATATGGTACCGCTCTACCTGGGCCTACCTGAACTCTAAATTACCTGCCATGTTATAGGAGTGGTTAGGGGGGACGTGGGAAAAAAGGGGAATTGACCAGGTAAGTCTCCATCTTGGAATTCATTATGACATATATTAATAAACACAAAGCACAAACCATAATAAACTATATGTCTAATGGGGCAATAAAGATACAATTTATCATCATAGGATTTGGCTCCTACAAATCGGCCTCTAATTGTTCTTGTAGGCAAACGAAACAATTACAACTTTCAAAATATAAAAAAGGAGCCAAAATGTATAGTCCATTCAAAAATCAAAATCCAAACAAAAAATCTTCCATCTTCCAAGTTATCAGTAAGAGTGTATTAGTGAACAGGACAGGGGGGGGGGGTATGTGTGTGTATGTGTGTGTTCTATGTAGGAGCCTTGAGCAGCAGACAGAACTTTGTGATAGGTCTGCGAAGAGTGGTAGTCTGTGGCTCTAAGCTTTGCACTACCATCTTGTACTCGTCAAACTATCCATCCATGGCTTGTGTTTTTTGGGATGGTAAACTTCATGGTGTGGGATATACCCAGTCCTTTTGCTGCTGTCCAGTGAGCCTTTTCCCACCTTTATGGCATAGCCTTTATCCAGGCTGTCGGCCACAAACTTGATGTCATCCTTATGGAACTGAGGAGACTTGCTAAGCTTCCTTTTCGGGCCAAGGGCCCGCTGTTGTGCATGCAGCGATTATTGGGAAATTCAGCCCTACATTATCAGTGAGAGCACCCGGTGCCATGTATTAATAAATCTGAAGTATTATCTGTAACTGATAACCTGCCCAGGCTTCAATACAAAGTAGACCTTATTGGGAGCACTGTGTGTGTGTCTGTTTCTTCCATTTGCTAATCTAACCTCTGGGTAAATATTTTGACTGCATAATTATTTAACCCTTACACCCCATTCACAGAATAGCATTTGAAGGGTCTATACAGGTGGTCAAGGAAGGGTACTGCTTAAAGGGAAGCCCAATAATACTATTGAACTGACAGTCACTGGGTGTGGGAGGGCTGTCGGAGGTACTGGGGGAAGTGAGAGTGTGTGGGGAGCTACTGCTGACCGCCTTGGAAGGCGAGGGAGTACCAGTCCCCAGGTTAGTAAATCCTGGGCCCCATCCACTCCTGCTGCAAGCCCTCCAGAACGACGTTCCGGGCCAAAGACGGGGGTACATATAGGTCCAATTCTATAGTATCCTACTACCCAGTGTCTGTGTACTACTACTCCCACAAGCAGGGATAATCCACCATTCTACATTTGCAAAGGTCCAAACTGTGCTCTCCCTGACAGAACAGACATGGCTTGAGGACGGCTGGTGAGGGCCTTCCGTTAACCCTTTTAACAGGCCAAACACTGGTAGTAAAACCACTCTTCCTCTCCCTTGGTGTACTTTGCTGATATGGAAGTGGCCCTGATGTTCTTCCTGAAGAGGTGGGTGTTTCCTTTAGGTTCCCAAACAAAGGGTGTGACATGATTCTAGCTTGGTGATCAATGAAATTAACTAGATCAATAAATCTAGCTCTCCGTCCACTTTTCTCTTGTAGGTCACATGCCAAGCCTCTCCACCTCTTTTTCATTCTGTATGGCAGTTTAGAGAGAATGGCTCTCATTGTGGTTGGATTATCCATCTCCTCCATGTACTCGATGCTGTCCATTTTACAGCATCCAGTTAGAAAGACTGAATATGCTTGTAGGGCTTCAGCGTCTTCAGCTTTGACTGTTGGCCAGTTGAGGGCTTTATCAATGTGAGCTGTTGCAATCTGGTACTCGTTGCCATAATATTTATTTATGAGCCTTTTGGCCTCCGTGTATCCTCTTGAAGCGTCCATATGTTGGCAGCTCCTTACCACCTCTCAGGGTTGCCCCATGGTAAACTGCTCCAGGAAATACAGTCTGTCCTTGCAGTTTTCAGTTCTATCCTCAATACCATGTTCGAATGCACGTAGAATGCAAGAACCCGTATTCTAATGGATCCCCTTTAAACGTGGGTATGCTGAGAGGTGGTAAGGATGATAGTCTTTGCTGTTTCACCAGTACTTCGGTTATAATATTCTGATGTTGCATGACGTCGACGATCCTGCCCATGTCGGGTGCTTCCCTGTATTCTTCTTCTGACAGCTCCATTTTCATGCTGTTTCGCAGATCCTCCATGGCTGACCCTTAAAGCAGACATTCCAACTTGGGGCTGTTGTGACGTTTCCTTTCGTCTTACAACAGGCTCCCCTCCTATGTTGCTTGGTCTTGGGTGAACAGGGTGATATACAGTTTGAACACTTTCTGGTAACAGGCTGCTGTGTCTGTTCAACTGTGCAAGCTGAGCAGATGGAGTAAGAAGCTGGAATTCCATATCATACACATGTGAATTTGTGATGGGTAATGTTGTGATGACATCAGTGGAGGTGGGCATCATTGCCTCCTGAATAACCTTTTGTGAGGCTTCCTTAGACCTTTCCATTTCATCTAAATATTCGTTCATTCCATCACCTGGTCTGACTAAATGTAAATGTAAATGAAAGCTGTGTGGGCGCCCCAGTGGCGCACCGCATACTGCCTCGCAGACCTACGCGGCCGACCCGGGTTCGCCTCCCACTCCCGGACGGACTCTGCCGCATGTCCTCCCCCACATCTTCTCCCATTCTCCCGCTCCTCTGTCGGTCATGTCTGACCAATAAAGCTGGAAAAACGCTAAAAATATATAAAATAAAAATAAAAATGAAAGCTGTGTTGACATTATAACAAAATGTTATATTTTGATTCCTGTACAGCAGTGTTTCCCAAACTTAGGGCCGTGACCCAAAATTGGGTCGCCAATTAAAGAAAATAATAATAATAATAATAATAAAAAAAAATTTAAGCTGTAGATGTGTTGATTCAGTTTGTCACCACATACTTATGTGAATCTGGGTTTTCTACTCTAGCATACCTGAAAAACAAATACAGAAACAGACTAAATGCTCAGCATGACCTCAGAATAGCACTTTCAAAAACCAAGCCCAGAATAGATCTGCTGTTTGAAAACTTCAACCAGCCACATACCTCTCATTAGATTTCATTGTGCCATAGATGAAATATTATACCCCTTCTAGCATGTCAGCTCAGTAGAATTTTTAAATAAGTCAGTACAAATTAATCAGAATGTTGCTCAATGTTGGGGTTTAAGGTTGAGGGACGGAGGGAGGGGGTAAGAAATGGAGAGTTGAAAAAGGGGTGAGAAATAGAAAGGAGAGTAGAACACGTTTGTTTTTAAAGGTGTTTTTAAAAGTGTTACAAAATTGTATGTACATATGTTATGAGGTGGTGAGCAACTTAACATTACACTCTGATTATTGCTGTGATGTACTTTTATAATTAAATAAATACATTTCATATACATTTGAAATTCATGGTTTGTTGTGTTCTTTATCAGTAGTTTATAAATGTATGTTATGGCAATTCATGATGTATTTTTGTAAGTTTGGGTCCCGGGGAAACACCAAATTTCTCTTTTGGGTCTCGAGCTGAAAACGTTTGGGAACCCCTGCTGTACAGCATGTGTGCAACCCTGCCCCCTGGTAGAATACCGAATAATAGTTATAATAATAGTATGGACTTCAGATCTAAGAAAATAAATGTTTTAAAAATGATGAACAATTTATCTCTTCATTCTTTTATTGTATTTAGGATTCCTGATGTTTGAATCCCAAAAAAGAACTCTAGTCTGCATTCGTTCTGAAAAGCATTCCAAGAGACGATAAAAGACAACTTATATCCGTGCTATATTGATTTATTTATTTTTAGATTTTCAAATGTCTTTTTTTGTGTCATTGTAGCACAAGCAAACTTGAAAAAAAAGAAAAAGCACATCACAAATCCAAATAAAGGAGTATCACAAAGCTTTTCCATCGTCAAATGGTAAAAGAGAACAAACTGCAACAGGCGACAATTAACAAACGTCCAGTTTGTTACGACACTGTCAATACAAACCAACATCTAACAAGCTCTGCTACTGTGTCACCGTGACACAGTAACATTTACACCAAGGCTAGGAAACATTCACTTTCAACAAAAAATAAATAGAAACCACAAGTTACTAATGACAGAATCATTTCTCAGTTATTGTTTTTAATTTAATTTTAATTTAATTTAATTAACTGAACTAAATTACTTTATTATTTAATTTGAATTTAATTAGATTTTTTTATTCCAACATTAGAATTTTGAACAAAGAGAAAACGAATTCCCTCAGTCAGTTGAAGTGTAAGTGAATTATTCCTGTCTCTGATGTGCACATTACATGCGCTTATATTTATGAAACGCCGTCTGTCTCTCTCCAATAAATAACCCATCTTAAAATAACGCTTTGCATTTCAAAGTACAGTCTGGTGTTGAACCAGTATAATACATGAACATAAGAACCAACTTCAGTGATAGACATTGAATCCTAGGTAGTGTTCCGTTGTTCGTATTGCCTTCACGGAAGGTGAGAGGGCTACTCCAGACTGCCAGAGCAAAGGCCAGCTAACAGCATGCAGCACGCACACAGAGGGGACAATATAGGTACAATAACAATCCACCTGCACTTAGGGTATGACTGAGCAATAGGGAGGTGTAGTGGTTGCAATGTATTTCCAATGGACACATTTCTAAATCGTCTCGTTTAAAACAAATAAAGCCGACCAACACAGTTCAGAGCCATCCCTCCAAAACACTGTCAATCAAACGTATGCTTAATCTCCATGGAAAACAAGTTTGAAATGTATTCATATTTTACACCAGAAACAATGAATAATATAAGACTTATTTATAAAAGATAAGCAAAATCTTGTGTTCACAAAAAAAAAATATATATGGTTCGTTTTTAATCTGTATCGTTTCAAAGTTGCTTGTTGTGTCTCAGAGTATTAGGTTATATTATAAAGTGCGGGACATGCGACAAAGAGGGTGTGAAGCAAAGTGATGCCTTTGGAGGAGCGTACTGTAGAGTAAAGAGATTTACTGATGCTAAGCCAATGATTTGCTGTTTGAGGAAATATTACTTACAACATCCCCACCATCATTCAATACCTCACCATCAAAGCTCTCTGACCAGTCATATTGGATCGGAGCCACTTTCATTGCCTTACCAGCCAGAAATGGATCTCTAGAGTCAAAAACTAATTTTTTTTATCTATCTGGCTGGTGGCTAATATCACACCCTGGACAGAGAGAGTCTGAACCTTGGAGGTAGAGAGGTAGTTTGAGTCTAGAGGACAAAGAGGTCATAAGTGATTTCCTGTTGTCCTCCACAGGGACGTGCACTGCACAGACAATTTGGGGGGCAAGGGCTCAAGCTACAAAAAGGCCATCAGAGCTTCCTATGCTGAGATATGGTAACTTCTCCGCCTGATGCGCACTGTCGTTATGCTACGGAGATATACACGTTTCTAAACATATTAAGCTTACTCTGCATATTTTCACACTGCCAACAAAGAAGCCTATACTGGATCCATTGTCTCTAAATGGATTTGGTAGCTGCACGTCTGTCCCCGACACTCGAGAGTGAAAGTACTCAGCCCCTCCCCTACGACTCAACTGTATAGTTCTTTAGAGAGCAAGGGAAATTATACAGCCGGACAAGTTAACAATAATTAACCCATTTACAAGTCGTATTACATTTAGCAAATAAGGAAACAGATAGAGAACATTTCAAAGCACTAGAAATTGTGAACATCAAATTGTTTGACCTAATTCTCAATCGCACAACATTTTCGGCATTTATGAAAAATCCTCTCCGCCGAGATGAGGCCGTTTTCACACCTTTTCAAGCCTTTTGTTCTCCCGCTCACGGGAGCTCCAACCTCAGAGAGTTAACCCCAACACCCAGTGTTCATATTTGACAAAAATATGGATGGGCACTTGGGGGCAAAAGGGCAGGGGCTCAAGCCCCCCCCCCCCCCCCCCCCCCTTCGGCCCCATCTGTGCACGCCACTGCTGGCCTCGCACCCATTCCATTTCATGGTCAGAGCTAGTGAGCTGCAGTGCTAAGCGGATGTGAGGAGGCAAGGCAGAGAGTATAGAGTCGTCCAGTAGCCATCTATAGGTACAGCAGCATTGGTCCGGTGGAGGGCTCCAGTGGGAGCCCTATATGACATCAGAAGAGTCAATCTGGGGAGGCCACAGAAAAAGAAGAAGAAAATGTATATTTAGATATTCAAAAGCACTCGATAACATATTATCACGATATCTACCTATAGGTATGGAAGATCCTGTGCCAGCTAACCCACTCGATGTTTATCATATTGGTCATGGATGGTCGTGGGAAGTGATACAATTAACTGAAACGGTAGTTTTCACCTGACATTATCAAACGTTTCAGAAATCATCTTACTTAGTATTTGCTTTTATGCATTGATTTACGACAGCAAAATTGTGTATCAAAAATCCACAATACAATATCACAGTTAGACAATATCTGATTGATATATATAGTATCAATCAGATATTGTCTAACTGTGATATATATATATAGCAATATACAGTACAGCTCTACCCAATACAGGCTGAGCTAATGTAGGCCAAATCAGGGTAAATTCACTTTCAAATCACTCAATCCAAAATAGAATCGGATATATTAGCGATCGAACATTCACCCTCAATTGTTTTATATTAAGTTGAGAAGAGCACAAATGTTTTCAATATTTGTATTTTGAATAAAATACAGTTCCTGAACTGAAGCTCTGTCCTCTTTTTTTTATCCTCCAATCACAACCGGTTGCAAGCAACGGTTGTGATTGGAGGATCAAGAAAAGAGGGCAGGGTTGGAGATCAGGTCAGTTGAGAGTAATATGACCCCAGCCCCAGGCCAAATGCTTCTGCCAACATAATAGAATAGTTTGAAAGACTGAAGTATGCTGGTTGGAAGGGAGTTATTGGTCCTACCTGTCTAGCTCTCTGGAGGAGGAGGGACATGTGTTGAGTGGCACTTGTTTTTCTGCAAAGAAAGCGTATGAATCCACTTAAATTCTAAGTATGTTTTAATTTTTTACTTTTTCTCACCCTTTTTTCTGTATTTTTCTCCCATCCCAATTTAGTCGTTATGCCAATTCCCTTCCCTCCCTTCCTGGTCATTGCGCACATTTGCCCCCCACTTGCCGGTCTAGGGAGGATTGATAGATACTATCACATGTCCCCTCCGATACATGTGGAGTCAGCCAGCCGCTTCTTTTCACCTGACAGCGAGGACTCTCATTGGGGGAGCGTAACACGTGGGAGGCTCACACTACTTCCCCCAGATCCCTTCCTCGCTGAGCAGGCGCCCTGACCGACCTGTAGGAGTCGCTGTTTACAACAACCAGGATACACACCCCACCGGCTTCCCACCCTCTAACACTGCCAATTGTGTTAGTATGGACGACCGACCAAGCCGGAGGCACCGCTGACAGCTGGATTCAATACCAGTGTCTCTGCTGTGATAGGCAGGTGCTTAGTCCGCTGCGCTACCCAGCCGCCCAATTATAAGTATGTTGAAATGTTTAAATTAGCACATCATCTTCAAACATTCTCAGAATCCAACATATGACACATAATTTGAAAGCTTACATTCTGTACTTTCACAATCTGGAAAAAATCTGGAAAATTAAAATGGAGACATAATGTGTGTGTGTGTGTGTGTGTGTGTGTGTGTGTGTGTGTGTGTGTGTGTGTGTGTGTGTGTGTGTGTGTGTGTGTGTGTGTGTGTGTGTGTGTGTGTGTGTGTGTGTGTGTGTGTGTGTGTGTGTGTGTGTGTGTGTGTGTGTGTGTGTGCGTGCGTGCGTGCGTGCGTGCGTGCGTGCGTGTGTGTGTGTGCGTGCGTGCGTGCGTGTGTGTGTGTGTGTTTGTCAGGGGACATATATTTAAAATAAAATGCAACAGCTGTTTGAAATAAAAGCTTTGTGAAAATATGAACTCAATTTGTGCCTCCTTTTCTTGTACAAGAGGTATAGGTGTACCATTATTTTTAATTGATTGTATGGTATAAAGGTCACCATTGTGCTGAGAGAACATCTTTAATGTTTAATGTTAAAAAAGGCAAGCAAGTATTGCTTTTTTTGGTTCTTGGTTCAGTGATGTTGATAGTATGCCAATGAACATACACTGAAATCCTCCCCCCATGGGGACTGGTCCCCATGGGGGGAGGGATTTCAGTTTAATTTTTTTGAGAGTTGGGAAAATGTCATGCGTGTGTGCGTGCGTGTGTGCCTATGTTGGTACACTTATATATGTTTTATGTGTTGCGAAAAAGAAAACTACTTTACAATTGCAACTGGTTGAGAGTAATTTTAAAGGGATAGTACATGTTTAATGTCATGTGTATGTGACAATGTTACATCAAACTTGAGTGTTTGATGCTTGGTGTTTGTAGTGGTGTAGACAGAGTATAGTCCAGGCTATACTGGGGTTCTATGGTACCTTCTGGTGCAGCGTGTATAGTGCAGGCTGGGGTTCTATGGTACCTTCTGGTGCAGCGTGTATAGTGCAGGCTGGAGTTCTATGGTACCTTCTGGTGCAGCGTGTAGTGCAGGCTGGAGTTCTATGGTACCTTCTGGTGCAGCGTGTATAGTGCAGGCTGGAGTTCTATGGTACCTTCTGGTGCAGCGTGTATAGTGCAGGCTGGAGTTCTATGGTACCTTCTGGTGCAGCGTGTATAGTGCAGGCTGGAGTTCTATGGTACCTTCTGGTGCAGCGTGTATAGTGCAGGCTGGAGTTCTATGGTACCTTCTGGTGCAGCGTGTAGTGCAGGCTGGAGTTCTATGGTACCTTCTGGTGCAGCGTGTAGTGCAGGCTGGAGTTCTATGGTACCTTCTGGTGCAGCGTGTAGTGCAGGCTGGAGTTCTATGGTACCTTCTGGTGCAGCGTGTATAGTGCAGGCTGGAGTTCTATGGTACCTTCTGGTGCAGCGTGTAGTGCAGGCTCGGGTCCGACAGCCAGGGGTGTCTCAGGGACTCAGCGGCGCTCATCCTCCAGCACTTGCTCTTCACCAGGAGACGGGTGATGAAGTCCCGGGCCTCCTGGGAGACGTCCATGAACTCCTCCTCCTCGAAGTTCCACTGGCAGGCCAGGATGTTGTTCAGCGTCTCGTTGTCGTCGTCCCCCAGGAACGGAGACAGGCCACTCAGCCTGGAGGGAGGGAGGGGTTGGGGGAGGGAGGGAGGGAGGGAGGGAGGGAGGGAGGGAGGGAGGGAGGGAGGGAGGGAGGGAGGTCAAAGTTGTGTGAGTCATTTTAACCCTTTCACACTGAATGGGTTAACCCTTTTCACTACCAAATGGTTAACCCTTTTCACTGCCACAATACAGAAGGTTAACCCTTTCACTGCCACACTACAGAAGGATAACCCTTTCACAACCACACTACAGAAGGTTAACCCTTTCACTACCACACTACAGACGGTTAATCTTTCACTACCACACTACAGACGGTTAACCTTTCACTACCACACTACAGAAGGTTAACCCTTTAACTACCACACTACACATTGTTAACCCTTTCACAACCACACTACAGAAGGTTAACCATTTCACTACCACACTACAGAAGGTTAACCCTTTCAGTACCACACTACAAATTGTTAACCCTTTCACAACCACACTACAGTAGGTTAACCCTTGCACTACCACACTACAGACGGTTAATATTTCACTACCACAACAGAAGGTTAACCCTTTCACTGCCACACAACAAATGGTTAACCCTTTCACTGCAACACTACAGAAGGTTAACCCTTTCACTACCACACGTCAAATGGTTAACCATTTCACTACCACACTACAGAAGGTTAATCCTTTCACAACCACACTACAGAAGGTTAACCCTTTCACTACCACACTACAGACGGTTAATCTTTCACTACCACACTACAGAAGGTTAACCCTTTCACTGCCACATGACAAAGGGTTAACCCTTTCACAGCCATGCTACAGAAGGTTAACCCTTTCACTACCACACGACAACGGGTTAACCCTTTCACTACCACACTACAGACGGTTAACCCTTTCACTGCCACACTACCAAATGGTTAACCCTTTCACTGCAACACTACAGAAGGTTATATACTCGTACTGGCATCGCGTCCCGCTCTTAAGCCATACGTGTCATTGGATTCCAGGGGTAAGCAAATCTCCGTAAGCACTCAATATTATCTAAACTTTTCATATCAACTAGTTGCATAGGGTGTCATGCATCCGCTATGATGGAAACGAAAATAGAGGAAGAGTGAGTGGTGGCCACGCCTAGTACTATAGTACGGCAGTGGGGCGGGGCCTGGCAGGTGCTGGGTGTATTGGTTTATTTGTTGATGGAGTACACTAGGTACATGATATGAGGTATATCTCTGTATGGCTTAAGAGCGGGACGCTTAGCCAGTCCTCGTTAACCCTTCCACTGCCACACGACAAAGGGTTAACCCTTTCACTACCGCACTACAGAAGGTTAACCCTTTCACTAGTGTGGTAGTGAAAGGGTTAACCTTCTGTAGTGTGGTAGTGAAAGGGTTAAAGGGATAGTTCACCATTTTGGAACACTAGCCTCTATTTCCTACTCGCCGATGATGATGTCAATCGGTAGAGTCCTATCTCAGCACAACCCATCATGCTGTTCTTCATACCGGATACACGCAGCTCCACTTAGTTAGCCACAAATTAACACAAAGTCGATGGGGACAAGCCCCTTTCTGTACGAGCTAACTCAAGCTAACTGAAATCTATTGTGTGCGCATCGTGGAGTTAGTTTCAGTCAGCTTGTTGTCCCCACTTGTCCAGTATGAAGATAGGACTCTACCTATCGACAACGTTATTGGTAAGTAGGGAATGGTGCAACGGTTAAATAATTGTGTACTGTCCCTTTAATCAGTGGGTTAAACTTAGATTGACTCAAATGTCAAAGGACTCAGTTGTGAAGGCTTGATCTCACGTGAATCACATGACTTCAGTGATGGATTGGTGTGGCTGCTGTCTGTGTACACGTTGCAGTATGTGTGTGTGTGTGTGTGTGTGTGTGTGTGTGTGTGTGTGTGTGTGTGTGTGTGTGTGTGTGTGTGTGTGTGTGTGTGTGTGTGTGTGTGTGTGCGTGCGTGCGTGCGTGCATGCGTGCGTGTGTGTGTGTGTGTCCATGCAGACCTACAGCATGTAGGTGATGACACCCAGGCTCCACATGTCTGTGGGGAATGACACAAACTCATAGTTGATGACCTCTGGAGCCAGGAACTCTGGGGTCCCAAAGTTCACTCTCAGCTTCTCCCGGGGTTTATACCTGCAGAGGGGGGGGGATTGAATGGATACCATTGATGAATTGAAAATGGGGGACCCTGATGTAAACAAGACGAAAGTCTTTCTCTGGTCTGCATCCCCTTAACAATTGTGTGTATTGAGCCGTACTGTATTGTACCCAATCTGTTAATAAAATTGTCAATCAATCAATCAAAACCACCAGATATCATGTCATTTTAGGTATTAAAATTAAATACCATTATTTTATTAAATTAAAATACAAAATAGTTTATTGTATATTGTATATTCCTCTTTTACTTACTTTTTTTTACTTACTTTTTAAATTACTTTGTTTTTACTGTATGAAGCACACTCTCAGGGGCTCATACAGAACCAAGCATTTCACCGTAAAGTCCATGTATTTTATTGTGACAACTAATAAACAAACTTGAAAACTTGAACTATTATAGTATAGTTGTCTTTGCTCAGTTTGTTTTCTATGTCAGGCGGAGGCAATATCTGGATTTTTTTATCCTAAACATTAGGGGTGTAAATATTTGACCCCACAATGATTCGATTCGATTACGATTCTTCAGGCAACGATTCAATGCATCATGAAATCTCTTCATTTGACCACGATTCGATTCGATGCAATTCGATACATTTTCGATCAGTTAATTCCCCCCAAAAATGTGTATACACAAGTGTGGCTGGAGGAACTGATTCACTCGGCATGAATGCAAATCGATGCAGTTGAATCGTGACCTTAGAATTGATGCATTGCGACACCCCTACTAAACATGAGCAAATCTTGAAATGTGTTTGTGTGTGTGTGAAATGTAAAACACGGGTAGGTCTTACCTTCTCGCGAGCCCAAAGTCGATGATTTTGACCTTGTTTGTAACTCTGCTGATGCAGAGAATGTTTTCTGGCTAAAAGGAAAAAACGACAGTGAAGAAAAAAACATTAAAGAAAGCAAAATCAAAAACTATAGGAATTACTCCCAAACTATAGAGAACAGTGACCCGAGCCAGCACAGAATTACAGAATGTATACCGTATTCGCCCCGGATATAGGACAGCGTTTTTTCGCAGGAAATTACACAGGAAAAAAGTGAGGTTGTCTTATTATTGGTGGCCTAGAGATTGGAGGTGTGGCGGGAATGTATCTATGGATTTCGTGCAAAGCTTTACACGATACAAAAAAATTTGCCCGCTGCAGCCTTCAAAAAGACAGCGACGGTAATGAGGAATGATCCACGGCTCGTCGTTGGGTTACGGAGGGTTTGAAGGTCAAGGCCAAGTTAATCAAGGTCATGCAGAACTTTAGAATTCACATTTTCAGATCGTAGTGATTAATGGGGTTCCCACAGACATTGCAAAATGAAATTCAAGGACTTTCAAGTACTTTTCCAAGCACTATTTTTCATTTTAACTCATTCGGGGCCATTCACGTAACATTACGTTTTTGGTTTGTTTTTCTTTTTCTTTCGATTTTAATATCCTATTCAATGCCAGGGACCCGTATGTTGCCGTTAGAAGGCCTACTGCAACGCCGAGGGTGCAGTACCGGCTAGAGTCTCCCAGGTGGCGGTATCGAGCTGCACTAAACCCTGTTCCAGACCCTGTGTTACACTGAAAAGTTTCCGGGCGCAGATTTTCAGTAGACGGCAAGGCTAGAAGTTCAATCGGTCGAATCCAAACGTCTACGGGACATCCGATGCATATTCTGTGGTTGGTTATGTCGTGGGCCAAATGGAAATCGGATGGAGCAGATATCGATCAAACAATTGGAATATTATTTTTGGAATACTCCCGATCAAAGGTAAGGATCATCTGACGTAAATTCTGGCTTGATTGTGAAAGGTTTTCATACCGATCCAGCTGATCGTTTAGCGTTCAATACTAATGCTGTTACTGGTAATCAATAATCAGAACCCCCCCCCCATGCATTCATGACAATAGCTACTGTATAGATTTTATTCTGGAATACTAGCGTGTATAGGCAAGAAATGTCAACGCAAATAGTAGAATTGGCCTATATGGCTATTACGTAGCCTTTCAGGAATTACTCCATACCGCTGTAAAACCATACTTATATTCACCACGGTATAACACAGGAACGTATGGATGGAAAGATTATCTCTTTTTTGCATCTTGAAGAAGAAGAAACACAGTGTCAAATTACTATAATATTGTATCCATGGCTATAATATAGAATATAGATTTAGCTCTACAAACAAGGTCACGCATTGGTATCTTTTAACGCTTGTCCCAGCTACAGCGGTCCGCGTCTAATGGCTGGCACTGATTGAGTTAAAAGGGCATTTAAAAGGATACAATTCACTTTTAAATGCAGTTTTATAGAAAAAATATCTGATAGAATATTTATGGCTTAAAACCAATTTCCGGCAATTAGTTACACTTTAACCCAGGCAGGCAAGTAAGAACAAACTATTATTTTATTTATTGTCAAAGTATGCATAATGTTGTGTTAATTACACGACAAGAGATGTGTAATGTTAATTACCTGAAATTATAAAAAAAAAATTGCGGGGGGGAAACTCTGCATATATCGGTATTGGTTGATATCGGTTGATATCGGTATCGGAAATTAAGAGTTGGACAATATCGGTATATCGGTATCGGTGAAAAAGCCAATATCGAGCATCCCTAGTTATAGGGTCTTATGTTTAGGGTTATGGTTAGGGTCTTATGTTTAGGGTCTTATGGTTAGGGTCTTATGTTTAGGGTCTTATGGTTAGGGTCTTATGTTTAGGGTCTTATGGTTAGGGTCTTATGTTTAGGGTCTTATGGTTAGGGTCTTATGTTTAGGGTCTTATGGTTAGGGTCTTATGTTTAGGGTCTTATGGTTAGGATCTTATGTTTAGGGTCTTATGGTTAGGGTCTTATGGTTAGGGTCTTATGTTTAGGGTCTTATGGTTAGGATCTTATGTTTAGGGTCTTATGGTTAGGGTCTTATGGTTAGGGTCTTATGGTTAGGGTCTTATGTTTAGGGTCTTATGGTTAGGATCTTATGTTTAGGGTCTTATGGTTAGGGTCTTATGGTTAGGGTCTTATGTTTAGGGTCTTAGGTTTAAGGTTATGGTTATAGGGTATTATGTCCGGGCCAATACAGTACTGTACGGATTTACTTTTGTCCCACCAAATCACCAGAGGGGGGGGGGCGTTGTGTTGGGGCTGACCTTGAGGTCGAGGTGTAGGATGTACATCTTGTGCATGTACTGTAGCCCATCGCAGATCTGCCGGATGAACAGCACCGTGTCCAACTCCGTCAGGTTGTAGTTCTCATCGATGATGCGGTCAAACAGCTCCCCTCCGTCCACACTGTGAGAAAGAGCCAGGCGGATAAAGTCATTTCACCCTAAATAACATATCTATGTTTACATTTTTCTCTCATGTCTAAAAAATACATTGTATTCAAGCAAAGCGAGGAGTAAATACTTAAAGAAATACTGAAGTAGTAGCACAGTTTTCAATGTAGAGTAAAAATACAAATAATAAATAATAACTAGACAATTCCGCGCGGGGGAAATTGTGAAAGTGTTGGTGACGCCTGTGCACCGCCGGCCAACGGGGGAGAGGGTCTCTCGCGAGTCTCTATGACAAACGCTTCAAAGGATACAAAAAGGGGGCGCGGCCTAAGGATCGGGGGAGTGGTCAACATAGACCAATCAAAGAGGATATCCCTACTGAGTGCAATGACACAACCCGCAACACTATTACACTATTACACAATATTACACTATTACACACTATTACACTATTACACACTATTACACTATTACACACTATTACACACTATTACACTATTACACTATTACACTATTACACACTATAACACTATTACACTATTACACTATTACACACTATTGCACTATTACACTATTACACTATTACACACTATTACACTATTACACACTATTACACTATTACACTATTACACACTATTACACTATTACACTATTACACACTATTACACTATTACACACTATTACACTATTACACTATTACACACTATAACACTATTAAACACTATTACACTATTACACTATTACACACTATAACACTATTACACTATTACACACTATTACACTATTACACACTATTGCACTATTACACTATTACACTATTACACACTATTACACTATTACACACTATTACACTATTACACTATTACACACTATTACACTATTACACTATTACACACTATTACACTATTACACTATTACACACTATTACACTATTACACTATTGCACACTATTACACTATTACACACTATTACACTATTACACTATTACACACTATTACACACTATTACACTATTACACACTATTACACTATTACACTATTACACACTATTACACTATTACACACTATTACACTATTACACTATTACACACTATTACACTATTACACTATTACACACTATTACACTATTACACACTATTACACTATTACACTATTACACACTATTACACCATTACACTATTACACACTATTACACTATTACACACTATTACACTATTACACTATTACACACTATTACACACTATTACACACTATTACACTATTACACACTATTACACTATTACACTATTACACACTATTACACACTATTACACTATTACACACTATTACACTATTACACACTATTACACACTATTACACTATTACACACTATTACACTATTACACTATTACACACTATTACACTATTACACTATTACACACTATTACACTATTACACACTATTACACTATTACACTATTACACACTATTACACACTATTACACTATTACACTATTACACACTATTACACACTATTACACTATTACACTATTACACACTATTACACTATTACACACTATTACACTATTACACTATTACACACTATTACACTATTACACTATTACACTATTACACACTATTACACACTATTACACACTATTACACTATTACACTATTACACACTATTACACTATTACACACTATTACACTATTACACTATTACACACTATTACACTATTACACTATTACACTATTACACACTATTACACTATTACACACTATTACACTATTACACACTATTACACTATTACACACTATTACACTATTACACTATTACACACTATTACACTATTACACTATTACACACTATTACACTATTACACTATTACACACTATTACACTATTACACTATTACACTATTACACACTATTACACTATTACACACTATTACACTATTACACACTATTACACTATTACACTATTACACACTATTACACTATTACACACTATTACACTATTACACTATTACACACTATTACACTATTACACACTATTACACTATTACACACTATTACACTATTACACACTATTACACTATTACACTATTACACACTATTACACTATTACACACTATTACACTATTACACACTATTACACTATTACACTATTACACACTTACACTATTAGACACTATTACACTATTACACACTATTACACTATTACACTATTACACACTATTACACACTATTACACTATTACACACTATTACACTATTACACTATTACACACTATTACACTATTACACACTATTACACTATTACACAATATTACACTATTACACACTATTACACTATTACACTATTACACACTATTACACACTATTACACTATTACACTATTACACACTATTACACTATTACACTATTACACACTATTACACTATTACACACTATTACACTATTACACCGAGTACAATGGCACAATCCGCAAGTCTCTACGACAAACGGTTCAAGAGATACACTGAGGGGATGTGGCCTAAGGGGGCGTGGTCTAAGGATCGGGGGAGTGGTCAACATCGACCAATGAAAGGTGGTCAACATCGACCAATGGCACAATCCCCAAGTCTCTACGACAAACGGTTCAAGAGTTACACTGAGGGGGTGTGGCCTAAGGGGGCGTGGTCTAAGGATCGGGGGAGTGGTCAACATCGACCAATGAAAGGTGGTCAACAGGGGGAGTGGTCAACATCGACCAATGAAAGGTGGTCAACATCGACCAATGGCACAATCCGCAAGTCTCTACGACAAACGGTTCAAGAGATACACTGAGGGGGTGTGGCCTAAGGGGGCGTGGTCTAAGGATCGGGGGAGTGGTCAACATCGACCAATGAAAGGTGGTCAACATGGACCAATGAAAAATGAAAGAGGATATCCCTACTGAGTACAATGACACAACCCACAAGACAGAGGGCGCTGTCCAGCAATTCAGTAGTGCAACACAGTGATGGCCAATGATGGGTTAAGTGGATGATGTCATTGGCAGGTCAGCTCAGCCATGAGCCCTGAGCCTCACAGCTGTTAAGCCTGAACCAATCAGCCATGAGCACAATGACTTGCATATTCTGAAATTTCTTTACATGACTGCATTGTCACGTTGATTAAAATAAAACTATAAGAGATGAAGCGCTGAGACTCGCACAAGAGCACTACAACGAGTAGGCGAAGGGTTGTGCGCGAGATTGTGGCATTCGTGCGATATTGTGGCACTCCTTCGGCGATCGGAACAGAAGGCTAAAAAAAAATTGATTTCTAGAGGGCGATTGCATGGCGGTCAATGGGGAGGAGAACCTTCAAACAAATGGTCGTCAGTTGAGATAGAAATGTCCAATTCCATTTATTTTTCTTTTGTGAGCGGGATGACAGCCGTGTCATCGTTTTGATGTGTTTGTTTTATTTCTACGTCCAAAATTGAGATCACACTCGCAATTCACCCAAGGTAGGGGGAAAAAGATTATTTCAGCTGCTACACTCTAAAATGCAATGCATTCCCAATGGGACCGAAATTTTACCGTTTAAAGTCGATTCGTAGCCAGACGGTGCGGTGAAACTTTTACGGGTTCGAAGACCGCAGTTGCCATAAGCAAGCCGCTCGTTTTGATACCTTTCACGTGTATGGTGCGCGAACGCTTACGTGTTGCAAAGTGTTTGAAACTCTAAATTGCACTGTATTTCCGAAATTTTACCGTTTAAAGTCGATTCGTAGCCAGACGGTGCGGTGAAACTTTACGAGTTCGAATAGCACATCGAGTTGGAGCAAGCCGGTCGTTTTGATACCTTTCACGTGTATGGGGCGCGAACGCTCTGGCACGAGTGTGTTGTCAAAATCGGTGGAATAAAGAATAATAATAAAAAGAGTATGGATATGTATAGTGTGGGTTGCAACCTGGCTTCGCCAGGTCACCCACACTAATAATAATTACATCGACAGAGCTTTTAGAAAGGTGTGGAATAAAAGTATTGTTTTCCCCCCAAAATGTATAATTTATCATTTAAAAAAGGTTTGCGGGTCCAAAATGTATGTTGTTGTTTACATGCTGTCCCCTCCCTACTTCCCATTTCCCCAAGTGGAATGCACCTGATTGGATCAATTACATGCTGGTGCTCTAGTGCGACATCTAGTGGCTGAATGTTATCTATAAGCATGTTTAAAGTCACATTACTAGTACATCAGAGTACTACTTAACCTTAGTTATTTATTTACACATTTTAAAGAACATAATCACACTCACAATCATGTGGCTGCCGTTGAGTAGGCCTATTATGATGGAGATTGAGAGACATATCCTTATAATTAGAGACATGTCCTCCTATAATGTGTACTTGTTCTATTGTGTTTTTGTATGTGTTCTTTATTTATTTTGTTCTTGTGTGTTATGTGGTCTGATTCTGTATTACATTGCACAAAATGTGGGACCCTCTCGAAAACGAGATACTGTATCTCAATGTGGTTTTCCCAATAAAGAATTTCAATACACTCAGAGACAGCTTTCAGCATTGATGACCTGCCCTACACACATGTGCACACACGGACACAGAGACACGCGGTACTTAAGAACTCACTACTCCATGACCAGGATGATGTCATGCCGGGACTCGTAGGCAGCGTACAGTTGGATGAGGTTGGCGTGGCTCAGCTGGTTCATCACCTGGATCTCATTCTTCACCACCTCCTGTGAGGGACACACAGGTCATAACTAGGGATGTCCGATATTGACATTAAAATGTAATATCGAAAATTATCGGTATCGGTTAAAAAAAATATATATATATTTTTTTATATATATATTTTTTTTTACATTCATTTAACCTTTATTTACCCAGGCAAGCAAGTAAGAACAAATTCTTATTTTATTTATTGTCAAAAGTATGCATAATGTTGTGTTAATTCCACGACAAGAGATATGTTAATTACCTGAGATAATTCATTTTGGGGGGGGGGGGGGGGGGGGGGGAACCCTGCATATACCCTGCATATATCGGTATCGGTTGATACCGGTATCGGGAATTAAGAGTTGGACAATATCGGTATATCGGATATCGGTAAAAAAGCCAATATCAAACATCCCTAGTCATAACACACACGTCAGGGTACGACAAGACCAACAGACATGTCGATGGACACAGAGACGTAGACAGGACGGCCAGAAATGTGGACAGAATGTCAGACAGAGAGGCAGACAGAGAGGTGGGCAGTCAGACAGGTCCATGGACACAGGCACATATACAAAAGCTAAAGGACAGAGGTCAGCCAACCATGGGCAGAAAGGTATAGGCTCACAGACAGAGAGGAGGAAAGTTAGGTATGCAGACAGACAGGTCAGTGGTCAAGCACGTAGACAGATAAGATGCAAACAGGCAAATGGACAGCCCACCGGCCAGAGAGATAGACAGAATGATAGATAGATAGAGAGGTGGACAGAAAGAGAGACAGCCAGGCTGGCAGACAGACAGAATGGTTGATAGATAGAGAGGTGGACAGAAAGAGAGACAGCCAGGCTGGCAGACAGACAGAATGGTTGATACTAGATAGAGAGGTGGACAGAAAGAGAGACAGCCAGGCTGGCAGACAGACAGAATGGTTGATAGATAGAGAGGTGGACAGAAAGAGAGACAGCCAGGCTGGCAGACAGACAGAATGGTTGATACTAGATAGAGAGGTGGACAGAAAGAGAGACAGCCAGGCTGGCAGACAGACAGAATGGTTTATACTAAATAGAGAGGTGGACAGAAAGAGAGACAGCCAGGCTGGCAGACAGACAGAATGGTTGATGGATAAGACAGAACAACAGACGGACAAAGAAGTGAACAGAAAGAAGAAGGGGGTTGCAGACAGTCACCTAGAAAGACAGACATTAGAAAGATAAATACACAGACTGGTAGACAGATAGGTAGAGAGACAGATAAACAGACTGGTAGACAGATGGGTAGAGAGACAGATAAACAGACTGGTAGACAGATAGGTAGAGAGACAGATAAACAGACTGGTAGACAGATGGGTAGAGAAACAGATAAACAGACTGGTAGACAGATAGGTAGAGAGACAGATAAACAGACTGGTAGGCAGATAGGTAGAGAGACAGATAAACAGACTGGTAGACAGATAGGTAGAGAGACAGATAAACAGACTGGTAGGCAGATAGGTAGAGAGACAGATAAACAGACTGGTAGGCAGATAGGTAGAGAGAGAGATAAACAGACTGGTAGGCAGATAAAGAGACAGATAAACAGACTGGTAGGCAGATAGGTAGAGAGACAGATAAACAGACTGGTAGGAAGATAGGTAGAGAGACAGATAAACAGACAGGTAGGCAGATAGGTAGAGAGACAGATAAACAGACTGGTAGGCAGATAGGTAGAGAGACAGGGGCGGCGTGGCTCAGGGGTAGAGCGGTTGGTCCAATGATCGAAGGGTTGGTGGTTCGAATCCCGCTCAAGCCCATGTCCATCCCACTGCCGTTGTGTCCATGGGCAAGACACTTAACCTACTTGCCTCATATGAATGTGTATGCATGTGAATGAATGTTGGTGGTGGTCGGAGGGGCCGTAGGCGATGATTATTCGCCACGCTTCCGTGAGTCTGCCTCAGGGCAGCTCTGGCTGCAATTGCAGCTTACCACCACCGGTATGACTGTGTATGAACGAATAATGGACTCTGTAAGCGCTCTGGGGTCACTGGGGTGTCACGAAGAGCGCTATATAAATCCAATCCATTATTATTATTATTATTATTATTATTATTATTATTATTATTATAACAGACTGGTAGGTAGATAGGTAGAGAGACAGATAAAGAGACTGGTAGGCAGATAGGTAGAGAGACAGATAAACAGACTGGTAGGCAGATAGGTAGAGAGACAGATAAACAGACTGGTAGGAAGATAGGTAGAGAGACAGATAAACAGACTGGTAGACAGATAGGTAGAGAGACAGATAAACAGACTGGTAGGCAGATAGGTAGAGAGACAGATAAACAGACTGGTAGGCAGATAGAGAGACATATAAGCAGACTGGTAGGCAGATAGGTAGAGAGACAGATAAACAGACTGGTATGCAGATAGGTAGAGAGACAGATAAACAGACTGGTAGACAGATAGGTAGAGAGACATAAACAGACTGGTAGACAGATAGGTAGAGAGACAGATAAACAGACTGGTAGACAGATAGGTAGAGAGACAGATAAACAGACTGGTAGGCAGATAGGTAGAGAGACAGATAAACAGACTGGTAGGCAGATAGGTAGAAAGAGAGACAGAGAGGTAGAAAGAAAGCCAATCAGTGATGTAGACAAGCAGCAGTCAGGCAGTCAGCTGTCAAGTGCAGTATCGTCACGGCAACAAGAGAGCCCTGCCGAGGATTAAGCCACGCTTCTGCATAGCTTTGGGTTGGCAATGAGCTCTATGAATATCTGAAATGATAAACGTAGCCACTGAGCTACGCTCTATCACGTCTCTTATCAGACTCTGCTGACCAATAGGTAGAGGGATGAGGGACACAATGATGGGATTGACAAATTGCCACACGTGCAGGGGATTAGGTGGTTAAACTGGATCTATTTTTAGAGCATTACTTTTAAATGTTATCTTATTCTTTACTGTGTTTAGCGACGATAACGTATAGTCATCTGTCTGGAGATTTGCGATGGAGGGGTTTAGTATTGTGCCAATGCAGAGCATGCGTGAGCAGCAGGTATCAGGTTCATGACGGATCACTACCTTCTCTTTCTGAGTCCTGGCTCTGATGACTTTTGCAGCCAACACCAGACCAGAGGAGTTCTCTGCACACTTGTAGACTTGTCCAAAACGTCCCCTGTGGAGACAAAGGGGACATCGGTTAGTCCCTGTGAGTGGATGAGGCAAGACACCTGTGAGACACACCATCAACACATTCTTGAAATTACCTTTTAATAATAATAATAATAATAATAATAATGAAAAACGTTGTTGCAAAAAGCTTTACAAAAACAAATTAATGAATAAAGTGATACAAATCCCAGAAGAAAAATGTATTAATTGTAAAGAGGAAAAGAGGAAAAAAAGGTAGAGTAACAACAAACAACAGTAATAATAACCAATTATAATAAAATGGCCTGTCTACAAAAGTGGGTTTTTCTATGTGCAATCTAAAAGATAATATAGATTTTGTTGACATGAGTTCCTCAGGCAGTGCGCAGCCTATAGGTCAAGGTCAAGGTAAAGGTCAAATTTATTTATATAGCACATTTAAAAAACAACCGAGGTTGACCAAAGTTCTGCACATTAGAAAGTACAAAAGTACTGTAAATACAATACAAATACAATACAAAACAAGATGCACAATTTACACAAATTGAATGAAAAGCCACACAGTAAATTTGCGCAGCGTACATTTTACTCAAACTGAGTACATTTTACTGAAACTGAATACAATTTTACTCAGTTTGAGTAAAATGTACTCAATTTGAGTAAAATGTACTGTGCGAAATTTACTGTGTAGTGAGAAGAGGTGATTCTTAAAAAAAGAGACTTCGCTAGGAAAACCGCTAGGGTTGTGGCAGATCTAATCATGTAACGGTAAACTGTTCCACAGCTTGGGGGCAGCCACCCCAAAGGCTTGTTCCTGTTTGCGGACGACTCAGCCCTGCTGGTCTCTGACAAGAACAAGTTACAGGTTGAAAAAACCCTCAGCTCAGAACTAGGCAAAATCTGCATATGGCTCGCTGATAACAAACTATCATTACACATGGGCAAAACAGAGTCCATTCTCTTCGGTTCAAATAACAAACTCAGCAAGACCGACGGCTTCTCAGTTACAGTGGAAAGAAGGAAAGAAGATATTACCTACCTGGGTTCCATCCTAGAGGCAAATCTTTCCTGTGACAAAATGGCATCCAATGTAATAAAAAAAGTCAACCAACGAACTCGATTCTTGTACCGGATCTCCTCACTGGTAAACAAGAATACCCTGAAGACTCTAGCAGGAGCACTCATTCAAGGGTACTACGACTATGCTTGCACCTCATGGTACCAAAGCACCTCAAAGGCGCTAAAAACAAAATTACAAACATCTCAAAACAAACTGGTCAGACTACTGCTTGACCTTACTCCTAGAACCCACCTCACCCCTGCCCACTTTGACAACCTAGGATGGCTTAGAGTAGACGACAGAGTACAGCAACTTGCAATGGGCCTGGTCTACAAGATACACTACACGACCAAGGTACCCATGTACATGACAAAATACTTCCCAAAGGTCAGTGAATACCACGATCACAACACCAGAGGGAGCTCCACAAATCATGTTAAACCCAGATTCGGCTCAAACAAGGGACTAAACACGTTTCGCAATTATGCCACATCAATGTGGAACGCCCTACCCAAAGCTGTAAAGGAATGTGAATCACTACCCACTTTCAAAAACACTCTCAAAAAACACCTAAGGGAGACTGCAACTCGAAACTGGCCCCTGTAAATGTCCGAACACAACCCCCTCCAATGTACAGTAAATTACCAAGTATGGTCTTGTCAATAATCCAATGTACAGTGTTGTTTGTACAGTTGTACAGTGTCCCCCACCCACCCACCCCTCCTACCCAACCCCCCCCCCCCCCCCACTCCTACCCAACCCCCCCCCCCCCCCACTCCTAACCAACCCCCCCCACCCCACCCACCCAACCACCTCCAATGTACAGTCCCCCCCCACCCCCACCTACCCAATCCAATGTACAGTTTCCACGCCTAATGTATATACTCTTTTCTTTCTGGACTCTTTTTGTATCACAAACAGTACTGTAATTGCAAATCTGGTATGTCATAAATGTATAGATGGAGCAGTACTGTCTATCTGTATGTCATGTATGTCATATATGTTACGATGAATTGAAAATGGGGGACCCTGATGTAAACAAGACGAAAGTCTTTCTCTGGTCTGCATCCCCTTAACAATTGTATGTATTGAGCTGTACTGTACTGTACCCATTCTGCAATCTGTTAATAAAGTTTTCATTCATTCATTCATTCATTCTGTCACCTTTTTAGATTTGTGCCTAGATTTTGGAACTTCCAGAAGCAACTCAGTTGCTTAAGGTCGCTTTCACATATAGTTTGGTGGACTATGTGCGATTCGGGGGTGAAGTTGCAACATTGTTGCATTCTTCATTTGGTTCGGTTTGCTTTCACACTGCAATTTGTCAAGTAAACCAAACTTTCTGAACAATGTCACGCGATCAAAAAGGGCGCTCGTCTATTGGATATATATGTAGTGTTTGTTTTGTTTCCTTCTACCCAAGATGCACAGTTTATCAGGTCACTTCCTATATTTGGTCTTACGTTTGGACCGATGAGCATTCACACCACAAACGTAGCGCACCAGGGTTCACTTGGAAGCTAACCAAAACCTACGTTTTCAGACGGACCAGAGTTAACTTTTTTGGTCCGCACCAGAGTTCGAATGAGCTTTCACACCACCCAAACCAAGCGGTCTATCCGAGGAAACGAACTCTGGTGCGTTTAAAGCGGACCAAACAGCTCTGGTGTGAATGCGACCTTAGATCAAGATCTTTAAATGTATCCTGAAACTGACAGCCAAAGGGCCCTCACAGTAAAGGTCCAGTCAGCTTTAATCTGCCTGCAGATGACCACCAGTAAAACAGAACACGTTCTCCTCAGAAAACGTAAACAAAGTACTAAACGACCGCAGGAAAAAAAGGTAAGGGTGTGTCGCTGCCTCTCTTATACTACCCAGGCAGTGACATCACAATTATGTAACAATACCCAGCACAACAGCGCCTCCCTGTGGGCACAGTGGTAGTCACGGCTACTCACATAAACAATAATGGCACACAGTATTGTATGGAGTCATACAATATCTATATGTCATACTTCATATATGGGGGGCATACCTTAGTCCTTAAGTTATCAGTGACATCTTAAGTCAACTCTAAAACTTAACAGGCGACTAGTCTAGAGATGCTAAAAATTGATTTAATCCCCACATACAAATGCATGTATACAGAAACACACACAGAAACACACACACACACACACACACACACACACATTGAGCTCTCTCAGTAATAGAGTAATATGCACTGTGTCATTATGTCAGTTATTTGAAAGATGTACTGTGTGTGCCGAGAGGTAATCCCTGGTTCGAGAGGCAGGATTTAACACGGGGGTCTACTGCATCAGAGAGGCCTGCTGTTACGTAACCCCCGGGGTCTTCTAAGAATCTGGCCTTATGGGGGGGTAAAGAAAAGAGCACACACACACACACACACACACCTCCCCTCCCCTCCCCTCCCTTCACCCTGCCCTTTACAGGGTGTGAGATTCCCTCTTATTTCATTAGAGCAGACTCAGTTCACTATACTGTGTGTGTGTGTGTGTGTGTGTGTGTGTGTGTGTGTGTGTGTGTGTGTGTGTGTGTGTGTGTGTGTGTGTGTGTGTGTGTGTGTGTGCGTGTGCGTGTGCGCGTGCGTGTGCGTGTGTGTTGTGTGTGTGTGTGTGTGTGTGTGTGTGTGTGTGTGTGTGTGTGTGTGTGTGTGTGTGTGTGTGTGTGTGTGTGTGTCTTTTTCACAAGGTGGGGGGGGGGGGTTATATCAGTCACTTTGTTCATGTTTTGGTCACAGGACATGGAGTGAGGAGGTTTTGATTAGGAAAAAATAAAATTAAGCATGTTTATTCCAATGAATGCCTTGTTTGATCTTCAATACAATAAAACAACATTTGAAACAGACTCTCCCTGGAGACTCCCAGAGCTAAAACACAGTTAAAAGGATTTATTCCCTGTTTCCCGCTAACTCACCCCCCCAGGACCTCGTCTCTGTTGATGGTGTAGAAGGAGGCTACCGAGTGGGGTTTGGGAGTCACGATGCGATGGTCAAAGGGAGCTGAAGGTGGAGGGCTTGTGTCTGAAGGAGAAACAGAAAGACCAATGACATACAGTAAGTGAACTATCAAAATGTATAACAGGGTATCTACTAGGGCTGAACTCGACTAGTCGAATAGTCGACTAATTGATCGAAAGGAGCCGTAGTCGACTGCCAACCTCATAGTAGAATGCAAAAAAAATATATATATATATTTTCTTTAATTCCTTCCAAAAGCAAAGAAGCCTAGAAGCGTGGCTAACGCTAATGGTGCGCATACTGTACTAGCGAGGCTAAGAAAACGGCCACAGAGGCACTGAAAGAGGATTTCACCTGTCTAATGAACAAGAAGAAGCCTTCAGCCGACTCGTTCAGACATTAAGCACCCCAATGATCCCCAAAAATATATATATACTTTTATTTAAATTTTTTTTGCATTTGGGGGGTAGTCGACTATCAGTATCAGACAGGCCTAGAATCTACTGTATTAGCCTAAATATATGACAGTGTTTGTTTTTTTGCTGCAAGTTACACCGGTTGGAGGTGTCACAGGAAAGGAATGTCAACTTTGTAGCGATATTTAGCTGTTTTCCCAGTAAGTTAGTAGGAAGTTTGGTATCAATGGATTCCTTGCGATCTCAGATGCCGTATGTTGAAAATTGTATTGACCTCTTGAGGTGTACCATCTCGTTTTCAAGGGGGTCCAACAACATAATCAACAGACAACAACAACAACAATCAGACATGAGGAACAAGGATAGCATCATCTTATAAAGACTCAATCAGCCATGCGGAGACGAGGATACCATCATATAAAGATTCAGTCAGCCATGTGGAACGAGGATACCATATGTTGTACCCCATCGAAAACAAGATGGTACACCTCAAGAGGTCAATTCAATTTTCAACATACGGAATCTGAGATCGCAAGGAATCCATTGATACCAAACCTCCTACTAACTTACTGGGAAAGCAGCTAAATATTGCTACAAAGTTAGGGAACAGTCGCACCGTTAGCCTAGCTTAGCGTAATTCACTGGAAGTAGGTGTGCCAGTGTAGCCTAGTTCCAAACAGTCACGAAATACACTCCAAATACAACTGGGCGCAGTGATTTCATCACCTCAAAACCCCCTATTTTCAAAAAACAACAACAGGACTTTTGAGGTGATGAAATCATTGTGCCCAGGCAGCAGTGACTCGGCCAAAAGTAGTATATATCTACTTAGAAAACGAAAATGTCAATTTTCTTTTTAATTATTTCTCCACGTGGTAACAACATGTTTACAGGAAGGTTTTGGAGTTGTATTTGGAGTGTATTTTGTGACTGCTGGGAACTAGGCTACACTGGCACACCTACTTCCAGTGAATGACGCTAAGCTAGGCTAACAGTGCTGCTGTTCCCTAAGCCTAATGCATGCACAGAGAGGAAAAGGGTATGTATCTGCTTGTCTAACTCCAGGGTAGATGGCAAATGAGCTAATTTCCCAAAAAGTTGGCGTGTTCCTTTTAAGGTTCCGTCTTGTACCAAAAATCACAGTATAAGATTTTGTTTTGCTGAGCGGTAAATTGTTAGATGAAAGCCAGTGTTCACTGGCTTCTCGCTAGATGAAATACGGAGCTACAGCCTTCAAGAGACAGTAATGTTAATGAGGGAGGATCCACAGGCTCAGCATCGTGCTCTTCCGTCACTTCAGAGGGTTGGAACTAGGCCAAGTTAACCGAGGTCATGAATGACGAGGCGTTATGATTCCAGTTTTAAGATTGTGGTGATCAATGAGGTCTTATTTAAATAACCTACGGTATGGTTCTACCACAGCAGGCCACAGTCTAATTAAAATTTTATTATATTTAAATATTTTATTTTATTTGTATTGCATGTAAACAAGACAGTTTCATTTAAACAATGTATACCAGCCTTGTTTTATTCATTGTGGTAAGTATTGCTGACACATTCTGGTCTTTTACTCTTTGACTTTTCACTGTATAAAGCAGAATCTCAGGGGGCTCATACAGAACCAAGCATTTCTCTGTAATGTACCTTATATGTGACAAATAAAACAAAACTTGAAAACTTGAGATAGGCCATACTATCTTACAAAAGAAAAAAAATAGTTTCATAATCAGGCCAATACTGTAACATAAATTAAGTTAGTCGTCTTTGTTTAACACATTGACTGCCAGCAGCAGGGGGCGCTGATACCCCATTCATCGCCAGGTCTTTATTCAATGGATATAGCTTTAGACTGTGACATTTGCGAGTGCTTAAAATATATCTTATATTATATCTATGGGTCTAATAACGCCGTCGAGTCTCAGTGAGTTGCTTCTAGTCAACATGCCCGAGACAGATTGTTTTTTCATCCGTACATTTCCGTTTTATACCGTTTTGAATAGAGTATGGTTTGGGTGTTTTTCAGTAATTCCAGGAAAAAGACAAGAAAAAGGCATTTTACTGCAGTCATCACGTTGTAATTTTTCGGCTGATGATCTAATCATCCTGAAATCAACGCTAGATTATCAGTATTATGTCTCCTCGTCCATACATGAAATGACCGTCGTAGCGGAGCGCCCGCCCGGCTCAGATCGCCTCCTAAAACACAACAGCCCATTTTAAATGAGATGCAATAGCTCCGCCTGGCAATAGAGGGCGGTGTTGACCCTCTGCCAGCTCAGACAGGCTCTGAAGGGGATACCAGAGGCTGCAGCTATGAATTATGAATAGATATAGCGAATAAACTAAATAACGATCCCAAAAACGAGTTGGCGCTCAACGCATGGCGGCCAATAACGAGTTAACTCATTTATGGCGCACATTGTGTTAAGAAACAGCAACATTGCTGTTGATTGGATCACCCATACCTTTTAAATCATGGCATTAAGAATTTATTTGGCCATTTAAATTGAAGGTATATTTACTGCACATATTTACACTAAGAGTCAAACTCGTTCATGACAGGAAGAAATGTCTACCCTTTTTAGAAACCAAATAGATACGGCCAATATAAATAGCGACACGCCACAAGGTCTCATTATCAGCTTTGGCGGCTGTGCCGACAGACGCGTTGGTGACACGGGAGCGTGCGCGGTGCTACTGCGTCAGCTGATCTGTTTTCACATGGTGCGTGGAGGAAACATGAAAGTTAAACGTCAGCTACACAGAGGTACACAGTTCCAAATACCCAGATAAGATAGTACTATGGTCATTTTAACTACCTGCTGCGATTGTATGTCACTCATAAGCTCAATTCATTGCTCTCTTTCCTCCCTCCATCCCTTCCTCACTCCCCCCCTCCCTGCTCCTTTGTTACCCCGTCCCGCTACGGTGTAAGAACTCACACACACATTTTATGGCCTCACAAAGTCAGAGCCCCATTCATTGTCTATGGAGCAGCCTTAGGCCATGGTTACACTGGTGAATACAGCAACATTTTTGTTGCTGAATGATTACGTTTGCTGTCCAAGTTAAAAAGAAACGCCGTTTTGGCAGGATAACGCGTTGTCCTACTGGCAACGCTGAAATTGTGTTTCCGTTTTGGATGAATGAATGAATGAATGAATAAATGAATGAATGAATGAATGAATGAATGAATGAATGAATGAATGAATGAATGAATGAATGAATGAATGAATGAATGAATGAATGAATGAATGAATGAATGAAAACTTTATTTAACAGATTGCAGAATGGGTACAATACAGTACGGCTCAATACACACAATTGTTAAGGGGATGCAGACCAGAGAAAGACGTTTGTCTTGTTTACATCAGGGTCCCCCATTTTCAATTCATATTGACATTTATGACATACACAACATACATGACATTTATGGCATAGGGACATACAGGTATTTAGTACTGATACATTTGTGACATAAACGGTATTCAAATATACAGTACTGTTACCCATAGATCCTGACAGAGTATATACATATGATGGGGAGGGGACTGTACATTAAGAGGGGGTGGGTGGGTGGGAGAGAAATATACATACGGTGGGGTGGAGACTGTACATTTGGAGGGGGTGGGTGGGTGGGAGAGAAATATACATACGGCGGGGAGAGAATATATACATGCGGTGGGGAGGAGACTGTCTATTAGGAGGGGGTGGGGTGTTTGGACATTTACGGTGGCCAGTTTCGAATTGCAGCCTCCCGTAGGTGCTCTTTAAGAGCGGTTTTGAATGTGGGTAGGGATTCACATTCCTTTACAGCTTTGGGTAGGGCGTTCCACATTGATGTGGCATAATTGCGAAACGTGTTTAGTCCCTGTCAGATCAATGTCAGACTTTGCAATCAAAAGTTAGGGGGCTAATAACCCTTGCCATAATTTCAGTGCGCCCCCTAACTTTTGATTGCAAGGTCTGACATTGACCCCTTTTTCAGGAGTTGACCTAGAGCCCGCCAAGGTCATGCATATCAAATTTGGTCAATGTCAGACCTTGCAATACACTGTAAGGCACTGTAAGGCTACTGTCCTGCCTCACTTCCAGTGATGAAGCTAAGCTATGCTAACGGAGCGTCTATTCCCAAAGCTAAAATGCACGCACAGAGACAAAAAAGGTATGTATCTTCTTGTCTAACTCCAGGGAAGATGTTAAATAAGCTAATTTCCCAAAATGTTGGAGTTCCCCTTTAAGTTAACGTTTGTATGGGAAACAAAGAAAACAGCTGGTTGAAATAAGAACTACGTTTCACAAAGACTTTTACATGTATTCAAGTAAAAGTAGAAATACTCAGATAGAATAGTACACTACTCTGGTAAAAGTTCAGAATTTGACTTAAGTGAAAGTAGAGAAGTATTCGATATTGAATGTACCTCAAGTATCTAAAGTAAAAGTATGCATTCTATGGGGTGTTTGTGTATTCCAGTGCTTGAATCATATATTTTTGCCATGTTTTCTATACTAAATCTTTTCCTTCAAAGTAACTAGTAACTGATCGGTTCAGATAAATGTAGTGGAAATGTAGTAAAAGTAGAGTAAAAGTACAAAGTTCACTAAGTTCATTAAAACACCCAAGTAAAGTACAATTACCTCAAAGTTTTACAGTACTTGAGTAAAAATACTTTCCACCACTGCGAAAAGGCGAGTACCAATGGAAGCCACTGCTTGGCCCCTCTGGAGATAGCAAAGATCTATGTGGATGATTTTTTCCCCTTATTTCTTTGAAGCCTTCAGATGAAGGACTGCATAATATATTGTTTTTCAGACTAAAAAGTACACAACCTCTCTCTTCCCAACAGGTTTACATATCGCTCCAACTTTTCAATCTTTAGAAAATGAGGTTTTGGAAACATCACCAGTCTCTCCAAACTAAAATGAACTAGATCTCCATAAGAGCCTGCATGGATCTGACTTATTAAGGGTTTTGGATACTAGACTGATATTTATTTCGCTTCTATCTTCATACCGTCTCCATTAATTTCCCGTTCAGGTTTTAAGGTTTTAGTTTAAGTTTAGAAGAACCTCTGCTGTGGGCTGCTGCTGTATTGAATCATTACTAGCCTTATCTCACTCAAAACATGTAAAGAAAGTACTGAAACAACCACCGGAAAAGGATACATATTGCACATTATGTTATAGCCTTAAGTAATATATTGACATATTCATGAAAATGTACAATGTGTACGTATTACAAATAAATACATATTATTGCACATGCCATTTTTACTTAAAGGTTTCAGAAAACATTCGAGCTCCCCTACTGGGGAACGAAGCCGGAACTCTCGCAAGGGAGGCAAGTGTCTTTACCTCAAGACTACCAAGACACACTAACCTTAACCCTAACCCTAACTTTCTATCTTAACCATAACCATTAATGTTAAAATAAACCATCATCATACACTGTAAAAACTGGGATTGGGGTTAATTAATATTTATAAAATAATTATTAGTAACATATACATAATAAAAAAAAATACTATGTGCCGTTTGAAATCGAATTGAGCTGAATTCAATGAATTTGAACCATTTATTTTACACAGTTTTGGTTGAATACAATCAGCTGATAGTTAAAAAAATTACCAGATGACGCTCAGTTTTTACAGTGTAGTATTGCTGTGTTTGTATTAGGGTGGGTGGCTTAGTCCAGTGGTGAGAGCATTGTTGGTTCAATTCCTGGTCGCGGCGTTTGTTTTGGACTTTTGCCAAACAAGACTTAAATATATTAGGTATACATTATGTACTTTTTTTTCCTTTGGTCGATTAGTACTTTATTTACATTTTCTGATGAGACTGTGTTGTTGCCTCCATTCAGACACCACTGGAACATTTTGTCTTACCGATGATGTATTCCTTCACCGTTGGCTCTCCCTCCGTCCTTTCCTCTTCCACCTTTCCTTCGTCTGCTTGGGCGACCTGTGGCTCTGCTCCCACTCCTCCTCCTCCTCGCTCCTCCTCCTCCTCCTCTTTCCTCTCCTCCACACGGCTCTTTTTGAGGTCCTCCGTCACCAGGTCTTCCTCCATGACGCGGCGCTTGCTGCTGCCCGCCACCTCGCTGACCTCCTCGGAGCTACAGCGAGCGCACACCCAAAACGTCAAGTTATTTCAAAGGAACATTCTTAACATTTGGAGCAAGGCTGAGACCACTTATCGATCTATCGATAATTATCGATAACTGCGTGAAATCGATACGAGTTGTTTGCATGTGTAAAAAAAAATATAAATAAATAAAAGTAATCGTTTTTTCTTAAAAAAGAAGAAAAAAATTATTTAACGTTAGTTCGTGTGTGTGTGCTTCGTGGGCCAACTACAGCATTGCAAAAACTACAGTGAGTGCATGTGACACACACACACACACACACACACACACACACACACACACACACACACACACACACACACACACACACACACACACACACACACACATACACACAAACTAACGTTAAATAATATTTATTTTTCTTTATTATAATTATAAACTTTTCTTTTTACATGCAAAATAATAATAAAAAAAATTCCCGATTTATCGATTCTTCCAAATGGCATATCGTCTCAGCCTTAATTTGGAGAAATACACTAATTTGCCATCTTGCCCGTAGTCGGACAAAGAGATCGAGTTTTGTCTCTGTGTGTGTCCAGTAGCCCCCCAGAGAGAGGGTCCAGGTGCATGCTAGCCTAGCTTAGCACAAGGACAGGAAGCAGTAGGGAGCAGCTAGCCTAGCTCTGTCAAAAGTGAATAAATACAATTTCCAACAACTTCAAAAGTGATGCACCATGGCACCATGGAACCATGGAATTGATATCAGGCTTCTCGCCTGACTCTGGGGAAGATGGCAAATAACTGTGTTCCTTTAAAACAATATCCAATATGATATATACAGTAAATATAATATCACAGGAGATGAGAACTTTTAGAATGGTGATATATATATATATATATATATATATACCATAAGCTATGAGCAGGACATGAAACAAATATATGGTGGTTCCTTCTACCAGCCACTTTGGTAGGTTAACTAACCAGCATAGTGATGTTCATTGGTTTCCTTAAAATAAAATGTACGAAAAAACCTGAGAGGCTCACAATGATTAATTGGTATCTGACACTGTTGGATATAATTTATATGGAAATCTCTACTGGACGGGTGATTGGGGTTGGACAGGCCGGCATTGGACTTTGGGTCTCAGCGGCAGAGAGAGTAAAGGCCACAATCTAGCGGCGGAGCGGGGTCGGGTGTTGGTCCTGGGGGGTCCGGGGGTCCTGGGGGGGAGGGGGGGGGGGTGGGGGGGTGGGGGGGGGGGGGTAGGGGGTGGGAGTGGGGGAGGAATTGTCTTTTGTGGTGTCTATTGTGGTGTCTGTAATAGTAGGCCTATAAGTAGATTTTTTTATGTTATGTTCTGTGTTTATTATTTTGTTATTGCTAATGTCATTGTTGTTATTATTATTGTGGCATTGTGAGGTATTGTTATTGTTACTGTATTGTGTTTTGTGTATAACAAGTAAAACACAACTGGTCAATTTTGGAATTGAATGAGTAACTTAGGAAGTACATGTAACTACAGTAAGGGGGCTTTCACACTGTAGGAACCCTGGCCCGGATCGGAGTACACTTGACCCCAAAGTCCAGTTGGTCTGATTAGTGTGTGAACACTGTGTACCGCGTACCAGTGGTCTCGAGTACGGTTCCGGTGTGCGGTTCGCCCATTAACCCTTTCACTGCCACACTACAGAAGGTTAACCCTTTACTATCACACTGCCGACGGTTATAGTAAAGGGTTAACCTTATGTAGTGTGGCAGTGAAAGGGTTAACCTGCTGTTGTGTGGCAGTGAAAGGGTTAACCTGCTGTGTATTGTCGCAGTGAAAGGGTTAACCGTTTGGTAGTGCGGCAGTGAAAGGGTTAAGCGGTACTCGAGGGTACAGAAAAACATTACTAGTGTGAAAGCTAGTCACAATTGTACCCGGGTGAAAACACCCTCAGTGTTATTGACTAAGTACCTGTCCTCTGGTGGAAGACCGGTCTCACAGATCTGACTGGCAATGTCTGGGACGCCACTGAGAACCTGCTGGGGTTCTGACAGATGTTGTTCCTCTATCATCTCCTCCTCTTCTTTCTCCATGTCCCCGACTGGCTCTGCAGGGGCTTCGTCCACGTCCCCGACCGGCTCCGGAGCAACCTCTTTTATCTGTATCTCTCCTTCATCTTCCTCCTCCTCGACCTCAGGCTCAGAGTCCTCGAGGGTGACCCCCTGGTCCTCCTCTTCCTCCTCGTCAGCCTTCTGTTCTTCCTCCTCCTCTTCCTCCTCCGGATCCTCCGGTTCATCCAGGATTAACTCCACCGCCTCCCTTGGTCCTTCTCCCGAACTCTCCCCCGGACGAGCCTCGGCCGAAGCGTTGCCATGGGAGCGCTCGGCATTCTGCCTGTTGAGCCTCCCTACCTGCTCCTGGAGCACAGATTCACTCAGGGAGGTGGTGTCTGAGGAGGGACAAACAGAGCAGACAGCATCTTATATATTTATATCATATAATATAATATGATTGAGTATACACGTGTATATATATATATATATATATAGCACCTGAGGAAGCGACAGCGAAACGCGTTGTGCAAACAATAAATAAGCAAAAACGAGTCCTGTGGAGTGTGCGGTCCCTTCTTTCCCTTGAAGGTTTTCTCCTTTTAGTTTATATATATATATATATATATATATATATATATATATAT
Organism: Notolepis coatsorum; assembly: GCF_963971535.1. Classification (NCBI taxonomy): domain Eukaryota; kingdom Metazoa; phylum Chordata; class Actinopteri; order Aulopiformes; family Paralepididae; genus Notolepis; species Notolepis coatsorum. Next base: position 160,191,782 of record NC_140166.1, read on the forward strand.
ATATATATATATATATATAATATAATAATATATATTATATATATTAACAATTAATATTATAATATTAATGATATATTATATAATATAAAATTATATATATATATATATTAGGGATGCTCGATATTGGCTTTTTTACCGATACCGATATTCCGATATTGTCCAACTCTTAATTTCGATACCGATACCGATACCGATATCAACCGATACCGATATATGCAGGGTTTCCCCCCAAAAAAACGGAATAATTTCAGGTAATTAATAATTTCACTGGATGCATTCAAAAGGCTTTCTAAATGTAAGCATTATCTGTGCAAAATATGATAATTAAAAAAGTAAAAATTAACATTACATATCTCTTGTTGTTGAATTAAACCAACATGCATACTTTTGACAATAAATAAAATAAGAATTGGTTCTTACTTGCTTGCTTGGGTAAATAAAGGTTAAATAAATGTAAAAAAAAAAAAAAAAAAAAGAAATTATTTTTTTTACCGATACCGATATTTTCCGATATCACATTTTACTGCCGATATCGGCCGATAATATCGGTCGGCCGATAATATCGGACATCCCTAATATATATATATATATATATATATATATATATATATATATATATATATATATATATATATATATATATATAATATTATATATTATAATAATATATAATAATATAATATAATATAATATATAATACGAGTATACAATATATATGAGTGTCCCAGAAGAAACGTATCTCGTATTTTACTTGCATTTTGCATATTTTAGGATTTGGGTAAAACATTTACAAAATGCCCCGTTCACTGCCACACTACCAAACGGTTAACCCTTTCACTGCGACACGACAGCAGGTTAACCCTTTCACTGCCACACTACAGAAGGTTAACCCTTTACTATCACACTACCGACGGTTACCCGGTTAACCTTCTGTAGTGTGGCAGTGAAAGGGTTAACCTGCTGTCGTGTGACAGTGAAAGGGTTAACCTTCTGTGTGTTGTCGTAGTGAAAGGGTTAATGTAATCATCCTTCACTGTTGTCCAGATGTAGAGAATGTATCATGTTCAGTGGCGTCATTTCAGTAAAAGGCAAGGTATGGCGAGGTATTGTCAAATCAGTTGTGCAATAGTCACTTTTGGTGAGTTGTTTCTATACAATTCAGTTATATGACATTTAGGTATGACACAGGACTACACAAGCATTTTTAGTATAGAAATGTGTCAACAGACTAAAGCAGGGAACCACAATATTTTGCATACGAATTATGCAGAATGTAATATCATAACTGTCTATTACTTTTCTTGCAATTGAGAACATTTTCCTTAGGTACGGTTTTGAGGTGTGTGTTCAACAGAATGTAGTATCAAAAACACATTCACAAAAAGTATGGGTTACTGAATGCTGAACTGCACTGTTATAATCACTAAGCCAGACCTTACCTGTGTCCCTGTATCACTTGTCTCTGCTGCCCTTTGATAAAAAAACGTCCCTATGTCCATTTTCCTTTTTTTTGGGCATATTTCAGTTAGTCACAGTAAAAGTCACCTAGTAAAAGTGAGATAATTCACAATATCAAAACATGCTAGGGCTGTACCGAATAGTTCGAAGCTTTGTTCATAATGTTGACATTCGAATTCTAAATCAACATAAAAAATTGTAAATAATTGGATGGATTATCCAAGGGGGGGGGGCCCGGGGGGGGGGAGCGAGCGAGTATAGGGTATTAGATAGCAAGTATTGGGTGTATACCTTGTATATTACATTTATTTAAATGGTAATTTCATTGGATGTGCACTGTTAATTAATGCTTGTATATCTAATTTTATGTTGTCATGTTTATGTTTATGTGTTTGTTTAAAAAATTATTAAAAAAAATATATATAAAAAAAAGAAAAAAAATGTTTTTTTTTTTTTTTTTTTTTTTTACATTTTTATTTGCCAATGTATGGCGAGTGCCATACCTTGCCATACCAAATTGACGCCCCTGATCATGTTCCTGGGACGGAGCAAAACTGTCATAGTCACAGCACGAGCGTACTTCACTCCCCCTCCTTTTCCCCTCACATTCACCACACACTCCTCTCCATCCTCCCTTCTTTCCATCCACCATGCACTCCTCTTCATCCTCCTTTCCATCCACCACGCACTCCTCCTCATCCTCCCTTCCACCACGGAAGCCTCACGCCCTTATATAGCCAGCATCCCTTCACTTCCCGTCACTCAGCCCAGCTGCACTTCATCCCCCTGATTCACACGCTGTCAGGCACCTCACTCCTCACAGCTGTATCCCATCCCCCGTTGATGAAGACCCTACTTCTACCGGACGACGCTGACCAGAAGTCGTCGTGGTGTTAGTATCACTACCTAGGTACGACGTCTCGGCCTGAAGCCCTGCTAACCTGCTCTTGTGATTATTCCTTGCTCTATTCTGTTTCTCTTGTGCCCAGGACCCCCGTTCCAGTGCACCTTCCTGCCTGGACATCTCGTGCTGCACAAGGAGTGCTCTTGCTCTCTCTCCCGACACAGACCTGTGTCTTCTGCCCCCAGCTGCACTGGGAGTGCAGTCAGTGCACCTGTCCTCACCCCCCAAGAACATTCTAACCCCTGTCTATTGCACATTCCTGATGTAATACTTGTCTGCTTGGGAAATACCATTAAAACCCCTTGAAACGCTCCATTCTCCTCTTCTGTGTTCAGCGATTGGGCTGTGTTCAAAACCCACTTCTCACAAAAACCATTATAAAATGTCAGAAATGCATGGGAGTCAATTCCTAAAACGTTTTCTGACTATTTGCAATGTCCATGTGATTGTGAATAATCCCATAATGTAGCAACAATTGTAATTCTGAATATTAAAGGTGCTATAGATAACATTCAGCCATTAGATGTCGCACTAGAACACCAGCATGTAATTTATCCAAACAGGTGCATTCCACATAGGGAAATGGTAAGTAGTGTAAACAACAACATAAATTATTTAAAATGATAAATTCATGAATCAATCAAAATAATTTGGGGGGCTGATAAATACTTTTATACTGCACCTTTCTAAAAGCTCTGTGGATCTTAATAAATGTATACATTTTGTATCTATAGCACCTTTAATCATATATATATATAATCATATCTGTGTAAGTTACCCTCTGTATCTGGGGGCTTTCTCTTCTTCTGGGCTTTCAGGCCTTTGAGGTTGAGTTTGGCTTTGTCCTTCCCATCTTTCCCTTTGTTGTCCTTCAGCTGAGGAGTAGAAAATAGGAAAATAATCAGACAATGATAAAGAGAAGGCGGGAGGCGTCTTTTTCATGACAAAACACATGCCAACTTTTTATACAACAGAGAAGCAGGGGTCTACGCAGACAGGGGGCAGGGGTTCAAGGGGGGGGGGGGGGGGGGTATGCGGGGTACACTCTAAGTTGATATTGGTATATTACTTCGTGGATAGTAGTATACATTTCCGTCTTCATATGAGAAAAAAAGAAAAAAGAGCTCAAGCCCTCCTTCGACCCTCTCTGTGCCACTGCAGAAAAGAGCTATGAGAATTGTAAACAGAGCTGGTTATCGTGAACCAACTATTATTGTAAATGATGATGATGATGATGATGATGATGATGATGATGATGATGATGATGATGATGATGATGATGATGATGATGATGAAAACTTTATTTCAGACTCAAGGTCCATATACAAAACAACACAATACAATAACAAAAGAAACAAGGCCAACTCACATGCTCTCAAATGTTGTGATTTGGTTGGACTTTAAAGGAACACTCCAACATTTTGGGAAATTAGCTTATTTGCCATCTACCCTGGAGTTAGACAAGAAGATACATACCTTTTTCTTCTCTGTGCAGGAAGACTAGGCTAATGGAGGAACTTACTTCCAGTGACTGACGCTAAGCTAGGCTAACGGTGCGCGTCTTCCTACTCCTACTGCATGCACAGAGAAGACAAAAGGTATGTATCTTCTTGTCTAACTCCAGGGTAGATGGCAAATAAGCAAATTTCCCAAAACTGCACAATTAATGTAAAATAAATAAATAAGAGGCTTCCAGACTGTATCCAGAAGTCGGTATGAACTAAGAGGAATTTGGATGTTTACGAAAACAAAGATTATAGAACAAATGCAAACAAATATGTAAAGGAGTTAATTTGTGGAATAGTTTATTTTTATTTGTATTTGTTTTATGTGTAATACAAAAAAATCAAATAATAAATTAAATAAATACATATACTGTATATATTTTTGTATATATATAGAAATAAGATGATTAACAAATATATAACTGTGGTATGAATACTACTAGTGTGTAAATGGATTTGAGCATTTTTTATAAAAATGCATATATGTTTTCATTGTATACATTTTAAGGGATCTGTACAAAATAACTCATGTAAAAAGGGTAGGTGTAATAAGCTAATAATAATAATAATAATAATAATAATAATGGCACGAATATTCATTTAATATTTATTTATATGTGTGTTTGAGTTGTATACGTTGGAAATTACTGAAATGTCTCCTGTTAGGTGATGAGAGAACGGCGTAGAACTCAAGGTTCACAAAATGCACAGCTTGGCTGAGTTGAGGTATTGGGTATTTGAGTCTATATGTGAACCACGTTACTGAATATTTGCATCGAGGCCTCGCATTCCCAGGGATTCATCCTCACGGCCAAGAGGGTCTGTGAAAGCCATTCGTTGGAGCTTGTCACACAGGCATTATGTAACCACGTCTGATGATCACAGCAGCCTCATATTTCCAATGATGATGAAGACTTTATTTCAGACTCAAGGTCCATATTACACATATACAAAACAACAACAATAATACAATAAAAGAAACAAGGCCAACAACATAGATTAAAATACATTAAAATACATAAAGGCATCGGTTCCAATGTTTCCACAAATCAGAGGAGTACCTTGTATCACTTCGTAGAGTTCGTTTGACTCTAATAAACAACACATGTATACGTTTAAACATCAGGTTCCTCAGCAGAGCATGGAAGGTGGGGACATTTGTAGTCACCAATGGCAATAGCAGTAGCGTGTTTCAGTCCATACATACAAAGAGATGATGGTGTTTATTGCCGTAAATGGTAAATGGGCTGCATATCCAAAGCGCTTTAAAACACGTGCCTCAAATTCACCCATTCACTCTCATCAAGAGCAGTTAGAGTGTTTTAAGTGTCTTGCTCAAGGACACTTATAGACGCGCTTCCGGAAGGAGCCGGAATCGAACCCGGGAACCTTCCGATTACCAGACGGCTCTACCTCCTGGGCTGCACCCATAAGTCTGTGTGTGTTATCCTGGACAGATTCCATCCGTCACCAGAAAGACTTTTACCAACGCATAGCCCAGCGGGCTTGAGGGCGCTACCGCTTCCCCTAGGATGGCCAGAGCACCCCCCCACATCACCCCCAATGTGTCTTGTGCCTTGTGTGTCCATGCATTCCTCTACATCCTGGAGTATCCTCGCTGAATAATCAAGTATCCCCAGCGCCAGTAAGAAAATACCCCACAACATTATACAGACAAAATACACACAATATACTGCATACGCATAATAAAATAAGAGAACTCTAGAGACACACTACAGCCCAGACTGTGGTCAGAACAAATCTAAATGGATGTCCTAATAGGGAGGTGTAGTGGTTACGTCATTGCCGTTTTCCGTGTTCCACCCTCTGTGGAACACAATGCATTTCCCCATATTTCTAAATCGTCTCGTTTAAAACAAATAAAGCATTAACATTTGCATGGTGTACCTTTCTGTGCTTATTCATCCACAATCTATAGCTCAACATGAAAATATTCGCAATTAATCATAAAAGAAAATCGCCACATTTTATTTCAACCAAAAATGCTTAAACAATAATGTTAGTGATAGAAGGGAACTCATTTTGTGCACAAATGTTCAATTTCCATGCGGCAGAATTGTTACAATAGCCAATAATCGATTTTCCCAATTAAATCCCTATACGGGTGGAACAACCAGTGACGTCAGACTACACCTCCCCGGCCTATAAGCTCATACTGCGTTCTCATGGTAAAAAGACAGTGTTGCTCTATTTGCCCGCCGTGTCAGTCGAGCTTGATGCGATGTAAGGTACGGATGCAGAAGTGCCCCGTTCACCTCCATGTTTAAACCTATAGAAAATGCCACTTTGAAAACCAAAATTGTCAAAACAACAGGCAGAATACGCTATTGGAATTACGGGCTCATGATTACCTGACTCAGATTGTTTTTCACCGCTATATCTTTTTTTGTGTTTTTGCAAGTGAAATTAGCTCATTGAAATGTATTATGTGTGTATGTACAGTATGTACTCATGGTACTGTAAGGCTTTAAGTGTTGTGATCGTATCTTATCTTATGTTAAATCGTATCTTAACTTATCTTACCTCAAATCATATATTATCTTATCTTAAATCTTATCTTATATTATTTTACCATATCTTAAATTGTATCTTATCTTACCTTAAAGGGGAACTATTTTACTATTTCTTTCACTATTTGGGCACTTTTACACAATTCCTGTGAGTCTCTGGAACACCTCTGTAATATATATATTTTTTTTATTCATTGTTTTGTATTTCTAATCAAGTCCTCAAAAACAGCATTTTTCTACCTCAAGATTTCGAGCTGTTTTGAGCCTGGGCTGCAGGGCGGCTCCTAAACCACTGCGCTTCGTCGTCGTCTATCTCAACATTAACATGCAGCAGTGACTATATGACATCACATATAGGCACATTTTCAAACGACTCAGTTCAGTGAGGGTGAATATTGTGAGAGGAGAATTGGAAGAATGCGCCAATATGAGAATTTTGAGACATAGATCATATTAATATAAGTTCACATAGCTAGGAAACAATGCTAAACACTCAAAAAGGCCATTTATAAGATAGTTCCCCTTTAAATTGTATCTTATCTTATCTTGCCTTAAATCAAATCTTATCTTATCTTAAATCGTATCACATCGTATCTTAAACATTATCTTGTCTTATCTTACATCATATCTCATCTCATCGTATATCTTCAATCATATCTTATCTCATCTTAATTCTCATCTTATGTTACGAGGGGTTGTGTGGTGGTGGGTGGAGGAGAGGCGTAAAGCTGTGTGACTTCAGGAGGTCTGCTGTGTAATAAATCAGACATTATGGATGTTTAACCTACCGCCCCCTGCCTCTCACGCCCACACATGCCCTGCGAGAACTGCTGAGTCAGGAGACTGTAAACAACATATAATATATGACTTGCACACACACACACACACACACACACACACACACACACACACACACACACACGCACACACGCACACACACACACACACACACACACACACACACACACACACACACACGTACACATGCACATCCAGTGCACGCTCACACCTCCTAAGGAAAATAGCTCTTCACCCGTCTGTGTGGGTCTTCATTTTACTCTAACTCTACCAAGAACAAATGCACTTAAGAGAACCGTAATGTATAGAGCTGTTGCATACTGGAATTGTATACCTGTGAAGATAATGATTATCACCAACAAATGTACTTCTACGCTGTTATGAATAAATACAGTTATTGATTTATTTAGTTAGTATTGTATTTGTGGTTGGAGCCTTTTTGTGTTGAGATTTTGAAGATATTGATAATTTAGCTAACGTGTTTCTTATGTTCTTATTGTTTTTTTTTTTTATAACTCCAATGTTGTAAGTTATGTGTTCGGACCCCAGGAAGAATAGTCTTACACCCATGGGTGTGTAGACTAATGGGGATGCATACAATAAACAAATAAACAAACCAGCCATGCAGTCAAACTCATTTCGCTCCTGGTGCAGTGGAAGAACCAGCAGATGGCCACAATAGGCACAGATACTGAGTCTATACATAGAAAGTAAACGGCGGCATTCTGGAGCGCAGTAAATACCTCCAGGCCACACAATGTGGCTGCAACTCCACCATGGTGTGTCACTGTGTTTTTTAATAGGGGAGCGTTGCAGCCATTGAATGTTAACAGTGACTGCCGTATGTTTTCTATCAGAAGCCTGAGTTCTCGTGCGTAAACACTGGGGCTAATTGCTCATCAGTTTGTGGAGAGAGAGACGCCGGTGAAGTGAGGACACACTGTCACAGATGGCGACACTAACTGCTGCTTATAGGTTTAGGTTTAGGTTTACTTTATTTGTTCAAGGGGGACAGCGTACATTAATAAACATTAAAAAAAAAACTTAAATGCAAAAAAAATTTGGCCAAAAGGCTAATTTCCATTGGTAGTCCCCCTGCCAGAAGGTACAGGCTAAAATCCTAAAAAAGGGTTAGCAATACAAACAGAATATAAGCGAGATAAATAACATTAGAATAAAAACACAAACAAAAGCACATGTAGTAGGACATAAGATAGGGATACAGGGCACAATACAGTCATGGACACAAGGACAGAGCACATCATGACAGAGATGGCCCAGGCATAGACAAATGCACAATATCCACACACACACACACACACACACACACACACACACACACACACACACACACACACACACACACACACACACACACACACACACACACACACACACACACACACACACACACACACACACACACACACACACACACACACACACACACACACACACACACACGCACACACACACGCACACACACACTCCACAAAGTGCACTGCCTGTGAGTGTGAGTGAATACAGTGAGTGAGCGAATTGCTGACTGAGTGAGTTGGTGACATTGCAGATGGTAGAGGTGCTTTGCTTCTAAGAATAGAGTGTAAAAGACACTACTGGTAACACCGTCAGGTCTTCCCTTCTTTTACTTTTCTTTTTCTTGGTTACATGTAAAAACCTTTTCTCCCACAATAGCCTTCCTGGTCCCGTGGCCAGCAGCTCTACCAGCCTGGAGTAATTTTATTTTATTCATTTATTGAACCTTTATCCAGGGGTGTAAAGTACTTGAGTAATTGTACTTTGTTACAATACTTAAGTACTGTTTTGGGGGATTTGTACTTTACTCAAGTATTATTAGGTTTGTATACTTGTAATTTTACTCAATTACATGTCAGAGAAAAGAAATGTAAATGTCCTTACATTTTAAAAGGCATACCTACAAAGTAGGGGTGGACGGTATAAACGGTATACGGTATAAACGGTATGAATTTGCGCTACGGTATGGATTTTGATTAAACCTTCATACCTTGTGACTGGTAGACTAGAGCAGTTAGTCACAGCAGTAGCAATGACGTTAACGTTACTTGACGATTCACTCAACGTTTGCAGTGGTCGTTGCATAGTGTTTAATTGTACTGAGTTTTTCTCCACTTGCTCACGGACCTTGTCATATAGTTTGGGCATTTCAATTTGGCTAAGGAGGCTGAGAGGACTAGAGGAGACTTGCTTTAGCGCAGCAACGGGCTAACGTTAGCCATTTTAAGATAAATTAATATACCGCGATATATACCGTTACCGTCTATGCTTCAAATGATACCGTGATATAAATTTTAGACCATACCGTCCAGCCCTACTACAAAGTACAAAGTACAAATCTCGCAGGTCCAACTATTTTAATTAGTATATTTGTTTCTCTGGTCGAACTAACGTTAACGTTATTAATCCTGCGGCCACGCTTTATTTAAACACAGCCAATCAAATCCCCATCAATGGAAAATGAACCTGCCCATACCCGTGCTGATTGGTCCTTGTGCAAGACTAGAAAGTGGGGATCTTTGATTAAACACCTGCTATCAGAAGAATAGACAGTCAGAAAAAAAGTTTTTACTTTTACTTTTTAGTGCTTAAATACATTTAAAAGTAGAAACTTTTTGAATTTTACTCAAGTGTGTTTTTAGCCAGATACTCTGACTTTTACTTGAGTATGATTTTGAGACGGTACCCATACTTTCACTTAAGTATAATTTCTGGGTACTTTTTACACCCCTGCCTTTATCTCATAACCAGGCAGCTCAATTAAGAACAAATTCGTATCTACAACGACGGCCTGACGAGAGGACAAAAGGGTATCTCGTAGGGTAACGGGGAAAGGGGACCAAAATAAATAAATTCAATAAAATATAAAAGAGACAGACGATACATACGTCACAGACGTAACATCAGACAAACAACCAAATAAAACGACAATGTATGTAATACATGAAGCAGAACAGCAGGCATGTGCACACATAGAGCCCAAGGGGTGCTTGAGCACCTGCCTTTTTGAGCCTCATCAAAAAGTACCCTTTTAAAAGAAATCAAATTAAAAAACGTTTTTTTTTATAGACTGCCCTTCCAACAGAAAAATGTCAGGATAGAATCAAAATATTAGGTAAAGAGAGAGAGATGCCCCATATTCCATTGCAGTTTGCACGGCCTCCTCAGCGTGCCTCTCCGCGGACCTATATATTTTATGCATATCGTGGGTGGTGATGATGATGATGATAGAAACCGCTGTGGCGCATACAGTTGAATGCTGCATTACACTCATTGAGGGACACGAAGAAGTCAAGTCCGTTGGGATTTGGGAATCTCAAATACAAATCGGGATTGGAATAAAAAATGCATTTATATTAAACAATACAGAATATACAGCACTTCCTGGGGTCTGTAGGGTAAGCACTTATTCCCTCCCCCCTGAACATTTATGGAGATGTATGGGCCTTTTAAGTCAGTGATACAAGTGTCTTTCAAGGATAAGTGAGCTCCTGCACTGATTATTATAGTTCAATATTCAATATTTGATCACCAAAATCCCCCAAAAAACATAAAAAGGGGGCCCCCCCGCCCGAAAAGGGATTGTGCGCTACGCGCGCTCGGTTATAACACACACAGGTATAGTGCCTTTTTCTGCCTTTGAGCACCTGCCCCTCTAAAGTCCTGTGCACGTCCCTGCAGAACAGTCAAATTACAGTTAAAAGGCTCGGTGACAGTTGCAGGTGTGTGTAAACAACTCCTTAAAAGTGGTGAGGAGGGATCAATTTGTCCATTTTCAAAGTATTTTGCATCTTGTTCCAACTGCTGGGAGCAGGGAATTGGAAGGAGGATTGACCATCTAGTGAGTGATGGTGAGCAGCTCTGGTATTAATAGGTAATACCACTCACCTTCCTGTGGGCCTTGCTGGCCCTGTGGCCACACCCTTTAAACAACACCTGAGGTAAGACCACTCACCTTCCTGTGGGCCTTGCTGGCCCTGTGGCCACGCCCTTTAAACAACACCTGAGGTAAGACCACTCACCTTCCTGTGGGCCTTGCTGGCCCTGTGGCCACGCCCTTTAAACAACACCTGAGGTAAGACCACTCACCTTCCTGTGGGCCTTGCTGGCCCTGTGGCCACGCCCTTTAAACAACACCTGAGGTAAGACCACTCACCTTCCTGTGGGCCTTGCTGGCCCTGTGGCCACGCCCTTTAAACAACACCTGAGGTAAGACCACTCACCTTCCTGTGGGCCTTGCTGGCCCTGTGGCCGGGCCCTTTAAACAGCAGCTCCACCAGCCGAGAGTTCTTCACAACCTCCCCGATGAAGCTGATCACCTGCTGCATTCCCTCCATCAGCTTCTCCACCCCCTCCAACCTGCGTCCCTGACACTCCATCCGCTCGCCGGCTTCCCCCACCGCGCCGCTCAGCTCCCGGCACGCCACCGCCACCACCTCCACCTCTGACCCCTGTCCGGCGCCCCGGACCTTGTCCCGCACGGAGGCCAGGTCCCGGCCCACGCCCCCCAGGTCCTGCGACAGGCCGTCCAGCCGGGAGAGCACGGTGTCCTGCATGCCGAGGAGGCTGTCCATCTGGAGACTCAAGGTGTCCATGCGGCACTCCACGGAGCGGAGGGCTTCCGACGACGGCACGGCGGCGCGGGTGGGTTTGTCCTGTCCAGTAGGAGGGGACAGCTTTCTCCCTCCCGTCTTCTGACCGTGCAGAGGGTTGGGGTCATAGACCCTAGCCAGAGAGTTGACCAAACTGGAACTCATGACTGTTTTTCGGTGGCGCGGTAGTCAGCGTATAGACGTCGGTCGGCGGCCGGTCAAAGCCCAGACTTTGATGTTCTTCCTCCCTCATAAAACAAAAAGGTACAAAGTCTTCCTTCCTTCTTACTTCTCTTCACCGCAGAGCGTCAGTCGATCCCGGGGGCCGGGACACCAGTAGTCACAGGGTCTTCTCGTCATTCAGTGACAAGAGTTCCACCCGGGGCTCAATTGGAGAAATGGCAGCGAAAACCACGTTAGGAGACGAAGCCACAGGCGGCAGCAGCAGCAGCATGGCAGGGATACAGGAAGAACATCTACAGTAGCAGGCTTCTCCCTTCACCGGCACCAGGGACAGTTATAAGAATAGCGTTGCAAGGGGTCCTCCAAATAACAGAGCAGCCCCCGTGGACGTCAGCTGGAGAGTGGCCAGTGATAAGGTCCAATGGCTTGGGTGTGCGGTGGGGAGTTGAGGGGGTGTCGGGTGGGGGGGGGGGGGGGGGGGCGGGGTAAAGGGTCGGCTGGAGCTTCAGAGGATCGACATTTGAGACACCTCAAAGTCCTTTCAGCGTTTAGTGTTAGAATCCTGAGAATTCGTGATTGAAACATGAGCCGGTGACAACCGACCAGAAAGAAAACTAAATAAAATAGCTTCACCCGTGGACGGACACCAGGGAATATACTGTACGTCCACGTATATATACAGGCGATCGGCGAAAACAGGGCGGTCAATCTCGAGCAGCAGAGGTATAGACTTCTGCTGTGTGTATGTCTTCTTCAACGCAAGAAGACGGTTCCAAGATTACATTTTTGTTTGTTTATTTTATTAAGATTCCCATTAGCTTTTGCATAGCAGCAGCTATTTGTCCTGAGGTCCAATAACTTACATGGTGACAACATACAAATATACATTCACACTCATCACCATACATTGACAAAACACGTAAAAAGAAAAACATGAATAACAAACACACTGCAATTAGACAAAGCTCAGACTGAATCCACCATGATCTAAGTCAGCGGTTCTCAAACTACGGGTTGCAACCCAAAGTGGGGTCGCGGGTAGGTGACAGCACATTGGCCAAAAAAAAAGATCAAGCGAAAATCCGACGAGCCCAACTCAGATCGAGTTTTCCACCTGGCAGCTGTGTGTATTTGCCATGTCTCGCCCCTTAGTCAACGGAGGCCACAAAGTATTCCAATACACATCTCACTACATCCTGCGCAGGTATAATCGCGGAGCGCAATGTGCGCGAGCGTGCGTGACGGCACATATGAGGGCTGCCGAACGTTTAGGATTTACACATCTCCACAGGTATAGTTGCGGAGCCTCAATACGTTGAATCTGGGACTACAAGGTCTCACAGCATTTATTTTTTTAATGTTCTGAAGACATATTTTGGCTAAATATGCCTTGTTTTAAAAATGTGTATAGTATACAGAAACAATTTCATTGCTTTTTTTGATAATATTCATTCATTTCATTGATAACATTGTGCTGTAATTGAATTGTCTAATACATATGCATGATCAAGTTCAACAAGGTGTGGTTTTATTTATTCCTTATTTCCACATTGAAATTACGTGATATGTGGGGTCGCCAAAAGAAATCCTAAATAAAATGGGGTTGTGGTATAAAAAAGTTTGAGAACCCCTGATCTAAGTAATAGATAATATAATTGAACATAGATAGCCTATGCAATTTTACTCCCCGATGATGACGTCCCAGCAAACACTCGAACACCCGCGTTCGAAAACCTCAACAGAACGTTCAAATAATGGATGCAAATGGTTTAACGGTGGTTCCGCTCTACCATAAGATATAGGGTGACAGGTGCAAGCGTGTGCAAGGCCACCAAGACGTTATTAACCCCCGCAAGACCCCCGTTAAACATACTACACATTGCCGGTATTTTTTACCCTTCTCAAATGCCAAGCGGTTCTCACAAGCAACTTGTTTTTTTCTCCCAGCGGATGTGTCAGCAGGACATTAAAGTTAAAGTAAGTTGTATTTTTTGGTTAGAATAAGTGTTAAGTACTGTAGCTCTACATTCCATCAGCCACAACTGATAGAGTGTTTGGTCAGTAACTTAGGTCTCCAGTCCCTCCACTCTGCAGTAAACAGAAAATAAATGTCCTGGTATCCCTCCCACTTCCATCCAATCAGGAGAGAGGACCCTAGATATTTGTACTTATTTCAAGAAACCTTGCCAAGCCAAATTAGCTTACTGCACTGGTAGACTATTTTCCTTGTTTCAATGACACATTTTGCTTAAAACTAGTTTTAATTTCTTATTTTTGTCAGAGCATTTTTTTGCAGTGTGGAGTTCTCTCTCCCTGTTGGATAAAGTGGAAACAGGATACCAGGAAATGTATTTTCTGTTTACTGCAGAGCGGAGGGACTGGGAGACCCACGTTACTGACCAGACAATCTATATCAGTGATGGCGGTCAGAGTGTAGAGCTATTGTTTTAACATTTAGACCACTTACAGCACCTTTAAGGTGAGACAGTACCCCCTAATAGGCAATTTTTTTTTTATAGATATCACTATGAAACTTTCCCAGTTTGTTATGTATTGTACATATAAACTAAGAAAAAATATATTGCAAGTTTTCTGAATTGTATGTGTATATATGCAAATGAGGCACGTCCTCATTAAATATGCACACATTTCCATATATTGTCAAGACACGAATCACCAACATGGATAATGCCTGATTCAAAAATTGGGTTTAATTTTGTTGATACATTCAAAACGAAACTTTTTCCAGAAGGGATTAGATTTTCGCCTAGTTTTGGTATAAAATGTAACAAAATCTCAATATCGTCGAAAGAAAGCAAAAAGGCTTTTCGGGGGTACTGTCTCGCCTTAAGTAATTGCTCCACTGCATCTACCTGCCTCCGGGTTAAACTCTCTTACTGTATATAAGATAAAAATAAATAAATAGGGTGTCCCAGTTCCTACAGCTCTCATTTTAAGCCAACACAAATTCCATCCTCGCTGACGTTCAAACAGGGTTCAAAGGTTGACAAGCTGGGTGATGGTTAGGACTAGTAGGTAACGCTATAGCCTACCATATTTTAAGATGTAATGTGATGGAGCAAAGGTATGTCTTTTTACAAGTCATCAGTAGCTACATACAGTATTTTCATTTAATTTCCTTTAATAATTTACAAGGAAAATACATAAAAAGGGGGGGGAAAGTCCAATCACATTCTAATTTGTACTGGAAAGGCAAATACTATCAAATACTGGTATACAGTAAAAATGAAGGTGAATTCATGATGTGATATTTTGACCATTATTGCAGAGCTCTAGTGATGACTTTCATTTTCTGTCCAGATGAGATGTAGGCCTATACAGTACTTCTTAAACCTTAGCCTACATAACACAGGTGTCAGCTGAAAAACCTTATTCTTAATCTCAGAAATGTGAACAGATGGGAAACCCGTCTTTTGAAAGCAGTGACTTTTGAAAGCACAATGTTTTCCACCCGATGCCAAAGACAGAGGAAAAAAGCCTCCGATTGATCTTTGATTGAGTGTGACGTACAGATCTAGACCAGAGTGTGTTCTCAAGCCGTGGCCCACGGTCTAACACGAGCCGGACAGGCTCCTGATATAGGGCCTGCTGTTGACACGACGTGAAGCTCAGAACATGGCAGCAACACACGGCAACAGGTGACGCCGTCGACACCGACCACACAGCGAAGGTAACAGCAGAATAGAGAGAGGGGACATGTGGGGGGGGGGGGGGGGGCAACTGGAGATTTACGACAACCCCCCCCCAAGGGTCACGTAGAATCAGGAGAGGGAATAAACTGAGAAACGCGCATACACTGTAAAACTGGGATTGGGGTTAAATAATATACATAATAAAAAAGACTATGTGCCGTTTGAAATCGAATTGAGCTCAATTCAATGAATTTTAACCATTTATGAATTGCATTTTACACAGTTTTAGTTGAATGAAATGAGCTGAGTAGCTCATTTTAGCTCAGTTTTTAGCTAATCTTTTACAGATTAGCTCAGTTTTTACAGTGTAAATGTATATAGTGTATATATGTCGTTAAAGTCGAGGTCCGGCACTTTTCACTCGACGCGTCACGCTGCCCCCCAAGAAACGTCCCGCATGTCTCAAATTGGAGGTGTTGAAAATGGGCTGTTTAACAAAGTGTACCCTATGGACCGGCGCCAGCATTTTTTACCACCCCACCCCCCGGAAAAACCTGACCCAGCCTGTCTAAGTGTCTAGCCCAGGGGCCTGGCACGGTACCCAATAAACCCAAAGGGCCTTCTCAGCTGTCAGGCATAAAGCTCCATCATCCACATCCACAGCAAGGTAAGGATGACTGAGGACACTGTACCGGGTTAAATATAGAATACTGTAATTACTCTGAAACCCAATACTTGCTTTATCGTTCAAGAGATAATTTGGCATTTGGATGTTTTTATTGTTATTTATAGGGCTTTGAGTGACACCAGTGGGAATCAAGGGGGATAGCAACGGGTAATGAGTCATTCTGATCGAGAAGATGATGTTAAAGACCGTCTCCAGATCTATTTTGAACCCTGGTTCTATATTGAATAACAATTTGTATAATTTGTTTTCCCCCACCAAACTGTTCAATAAACTACTGAAAATGGCTCAGCAGCATCTCTACACTGTTACCCTCATTGAGATGCAAGGATCTATGAATATGCAAATTGGCCACACAAGTACCCATTGATGTTTACCAAGAATTCCAGCTTATAGTTCAAGACATGCTTTCTTTCTGAAGCTGAAGGTGTCAAGTTACCACATACGGGACCATGATAAGTTCGACCTATTGCTGACATCACACATGCAACTCAGTACAGAGAAGCTCTCCCTCTCCAGGGGAAAATGTGAAAAAAGGCGCTCTGGTGACAAGTTATGAACAAATAACTATCTGTATAGTCAAAGTCATGCTTTGGAGGAGTTATAGGAGGAGGTTAACCGTCTGTAGTGTGGTAGTGAAAGGTTAACCTTCTGTAGTGTGGTAGTGAAAGGTTAACCTTCTGTAGTGTGGTAGTGAAAGTGTTAACCGTCTGTAGTGTGGTAGTGAAAGGGTTAACCTTCTGTAGTATGGTAGTGAAAGGGTTAACCTTCTGTAGTGTGGTAGTGAAAGGTTAACCTTCTTTGGTGTGGTAGTGAAAGGTTAACCTTCTGTAGTGTGGTAGTGAAAGGTTAACCGTCTGTAGTGTGGTAGTGAAAGGGTTAACCTTCTGTAGTGTGGTAGTGAAAGGTTAAACTTCTGTAGTGTAGTAGTGAAAGGTTAACCTGTAGTGTGGTAGTGAAATGTTAACCTTCTGTAGTGTGGTAGTGAAAGGTTAACCTTCTGTGGTGTGGTAGTGAAACCTAATAATACTCAAGTAAAGTACAAATCCCCCAAAACAGTACTTAAGTATTGTAACGAAGTACAATTACTCAAGTACTTTGGTCCTTTACCGAATAAAATCAATCGGCCGACCGCAACACACGTCTCTCATGAGTAGAAACATTTAAAATAGTAACATTTTGCACAGTACAAATGAAAGTAAGTTGGGCTTCCAGCCAGTGTAAATGTAACAGTAAAGTGCAATAGCAATATACAATATAAAATGTAGGTGGTTAAACTGGGTATAAAATATATAAATTAGTACTACTGAGTGTAGTGCTAATCAGATGTATGTACAGAGTTGTAATATTAATATGTACAGTGATACAGGTATGAAGACTGTATGGTAGTAGTCATACTGGCCAGCAGTGTAACTAGTAAGAGTAGGCAAGGGATATATACAGATATAGATATAGTAAAAGGGTATGTAAAAGGATTATGTGTGGGTGTAGGAGCCAAATCCTATGATGATAAATTGTATCTTTATTGCCCCATTAGACATATAGTTTATTATGGTATTCGTGCTTTGTGTTTATTAATATATGTCATAATGAATTCCAAGATGCTTACCTGGTCAACTCCCCCTTTTTCCCACATTCCCCCTAACCACTCCTATAACATGGCAGGTAGTTTAGAGTTCAGGTAGGCCCAGGTAGAGCGGTACCATATAGTTTTTGACCGCACTTAATGTGCACTTAATTTGCACTTAATTCGCACTTGATTGACAGTTTACGTTCATTTACAAAACCCTTTTGCTTGTTTTATAGTGGTAGGCAGCTATTGGGGCTGTTGTGATTTGCTTTCCAATAAATCCTGTTTGTTTTGACAAAGTACATCGGATCAGCGTCATCTTTTCTTTTGGACTGCAATTCGGAGCGTGTCTGACTAACAATGCATTACCTGGAGCCTCAAGGCAACTGTGGTTCGTAGGATTGCCTTTACAGTGGGTATCTACAGACAGATGTGGATATATATATATATATATATATACACATACGGTACGAATAAATTCAAAGTACAAAGCATTATTGTGCATGCTATCATACAGAGATGTATGGGTTATATGCAGGTGTATAGGTATATAGAAGGTTTATATGCAGGTGTATTCAGATAAATATGGATATATATATATATATATATATATATATATATATATATATATATATATATATATATATATATATATATATATATATTGTACATGCTATCATACAGAGTATATGCATCCATCCAAAGTCAATACATAATAGTTATTCTAGACTAGATCCAGGCGTCATTCAGTAATACAATACTCCATTACCGTGGCCTCAGCCTCACTCCACAGTAATGTCCCCGGACGTGGTGGGATATAACACAGGCTTATCTCGGGGCCAAAATAATAGCCTATGTTACATGCCTCCGGTTAATGGCTGGCGGTTATGATGAATAGAATTCACTTTCAACAATAGCCCGGGGCAGAGGGCTTAGCTATCTTAGAAAAGCATCTTCCGACAAGAGAAATCCCAGACAAGGATGCGTTTGGAGGCAGTGGATGATGTACGTCTGACGGAAATATCACAAAGACAGGACTTCACACACTTACGCAGCTCCAAATATCACTGTCTCACAACATAGGACTGCGTACGTCACCGCGAGTGACTCTGTGTCCTAAAATAATAAGTCTAGCAATGTACATTCATATTTAAGTTTGATGTTCATGTTCATGTTCATGTTCATGTGCATGTTCATATTCATGGTTATTTAGGATCCCCATTAGCCATTTCCTTAGAAACAACTATTCTTCCTGGGGTCCACACAAAAGACCAAATAAAATATAACCATCACATGATGTAAAAATTACCCAGAAATTATACTTAAGTGAAAGTATGGGTACCGTCTCAAAATCGTACTCAAGTAAAAGTATCTGGCTAAAAACGCACTTGAGTAAAAGTCAAAACGTTTCTACTTGTAAATGTACTTAAGTACTAAAAAGTGAAAGTAAATTTTTTTTCTGACTTTCTATTCTTCTGATAGCAGGTGTTTAATCAAAGATCTGCGCTTTCTAGTCTTGCACAAGGACCAATCAGCATGGGTATGGGCGGGTTCATTTTCCATTGATGGGGATTTGATTGGCTGTTCTTAAATAAAGCGCGGCCGCAGGATTAATAATGATAGATAGATACTTTATTAATCCCCTTGGGGAAATTCAGGGTATCTCGCAGCTCACACAGTATACAGACATTGACAGTTCTCATTCAGTTGTTTCACGTTGTCTGCATCATGAATAAAAAATAAGCACATGGTAAAATTTAATTAAATCATATCTATCAATATCAATAAGAGCGTGATGAGATAAAAGCAGGTGTATAAAACAGGTGTAAAAACAGGTGTGTGGGTCAGAGGTCAAGGTCCCCCGCACTATATTACGCTGTTGTACAGTCTGATGGCAGTGGGGACAAAGGACCTCCTATGCCGCTCAGTCCGTGAGTGCAGGGAGATTAGCCGTCCTCTGCGACTGCTGCTCTGCCCCACCAGGGTGTGGTGGAGAGGGTGGTTGGTATTGTCCATAATGGCCAGCAGCTTGCTCTGCGTGCGGCTCTCCACCACCGTCCCCAGTGGGTCCAGTCTCCTCCCCACCACTGAGCCAGCCTTTTTCACCAGCTTATCCAGCCGCCTGGTATCCCTGGCCGTGGTATTGCCACCCCAGCAGACAGCGGCATAGAGGAGCACACTTGCCACCACTGCCTGATAGAACATGAACAACATTTCCCCACACACATTAAAAGACCTGAGCCTAATGTTAACATTAGTTTGGCCAGAGAAACAAATATACTAATTAAAATGGTTGGACCTGCAAGATTTGTACTTTGTAGGTCTGCATTTTAAATGTAAGGAGTAAAAAGTAGGTATTTTTTTCTCTGAAATGTAATTGAGTAAAAGTACAAGTATACAAACCTAATAATACTTGAGTAAAGTAGAAATCCCCCAAAACAGTAGTTAAGTATTGTAACAAAGTACAATTACTCAAGTACTTTACACCAGGGGCGGATTTAGGATTGTAGGAGATCCGGGGCTTAGCCCAGATAGATTTTTTTAACTTCGACACCACAACCTTTAACTTATACCACCACCATAACCTGTTAATCTGTAGACCGTTTTCGCCTAAAAGGTACATGCCTAAGTAAATGGAAGATTGCTCCACTTCTGCAAGGTCAATTTGCATGTTCTTGGTATCTAGGAACATCTAGGGACCTGGGGGTATGTATTTCCAGTGTCAGAAATATTGTGTCTGTTACTAGGCTGAGTAAATTGTAATGAATAAATTAATTATGATTAATTATGATTTATGACTTTGATGATGATGATCAAAAATGTATGCGGGGCACGAGAAAATGCTCACTGAGCTCATTCACCACCTTATTGAGATCATGTGTACAAAAAATCTAAGCAAATGAACTGCGGGAAGATGATTAAACAGAAGGATTTGTAGATACAGTAATTAATGATAATCAACTTTAATTATAAATTCATATTTGACCTTGAACTTGACCTTGACCTTATTATGGCCAAATCATACATCTATGGATAGGGGAAATGCTCCTCTTTCCAATGGCAGGGTTGAATCTGGATTTAGTCATTTCTTGCGTTTTTTACGATAATTAGCATTTTCCGATACATTTGTATTTCCGATAAAACATAAAACATCGGTAAAAATTAAAATATACACTTTGACTACTGTTTTTGATAGGGTTATGGTCTTTACTCTTGGCTACAAAAAAATATTTAAAAACATTGACCTCTTAACATCCAAGGGCCCACATGTGGACGATTCTTTGCCGACCTCTAGTGGCTCGGGTGTGCATTTCTTTTAATACAATATATAGATTGAATTAAAGCCCTATTTGTTGCCTGTCGATCGCCCTTTCAGGTGACAAATTCCGTTCAGCGGTTCTCGAGTTACATGCCAATATGTGAGGCGTGCCCCAAAGTACGCAAAAGTACACATTACCACCCCCGACTCCTGGGGCTCTAGCTCCGTCAATCATTTGGCGAGCTCAAAAGTCCTTGCACAGGGTTGTAGTCAATGAGTGTGGCTTTCCAATGATACCCCATGATATGATAATTGGGGATCTAATATGGTCTCTATTGATCGATTTATGATAAAGAAAAGGCTTAACAAGCGGACAAACGGCAATAGAGAACACTTAAATTCACACCCTTTAATTAATGAAGCAAACTATAATAATTTATAATAATAATAATAATAATAATAATAATAATAATAATAATAATAATAATAATAATAATAATAATAATAATAATAATAATAATAATAATAATAATAATAATAATAATAATAATAATAATAATAATAATAATAATAATAATAATAATAATAATACACTGTTTGTATAGCACCTTTCATACAAGAATTGCAGCTCAAAGTGCTTCACAGCAGTACAAAAAGACAGGCATAAAATGAGCACAACATTGGCAGATCAAGAGCAATGCATAAAGTGCAGACGTAAAGCATAAAATAGATAGCAGTAAAATAGACAAAGTCAAGGTAAGACATAGAACATTAAATCACATCGTTTTTCATATTAGGATCTAAGATCTAGGGTTAACTCGCCGAACGTTGAGCGCCAGGACCCCCGAAAACCAGAGTATAGTCGGGTTTTTGCCGACAGCCTGTGTTATTACTGGGGATGGGTCTGAGATCTCAAAAGTCCAATACCGCCGCCTAACACCTTGCGGCCGCTATTGCACTCCATTTGAAACGATGTGGCTTGGTGTCTGTCATTTTGGAAATGACACCAGACCACCCTGAAACTACACTCATATTTACGACGGTATAAAACGGAAATGTATCTTGACCGGAAGAAACTCAATGACAATCGACTATATTATTAGATCCATAGCTATAATATATAATATAGCTTTAGGCCTGCAAACACAGCCACATATCCCCATGTTAACACAATGGGGACCAGCCACGTATATATACGGGTTTCGGTGCCATGCATTGTGGACCAGAGGCACGCATATAGCCGTGGCAAGTTGTTATTGTTTTATTCCATATTAATAACCGGCTCAAGATCCCCGACCGGCTCTGCAGATCTACCCTCGTCTGTGGAATCGAGAACATGCAATACCGGCCAGATCCTCATAGGGGCGCCATCGCTCCACTACAGTATGCCCTGTGGGCGAATGTAAAACTTTTTTTTCTTCTTCCAATGGAGTATCATTGTAGCCGGATCCTGAACCAGCACAATGTACTGTGGATCACGTTTCGAATCGCAGATTTGACCATGGAATAATGGGATTTATCATCAGCCAATGGACATATCGATCTACCAGATGCCGATCGATAACAGGGAAATGCTGGGGGGTATCCCACGGGCTCACGGTAAGACCTTTTTCACCTAAATTACAGCCGGATCGGAGCTTGCTGTGAAACGCAAGCAGCAGATC
>NC_140166.1:160219619-160240207 GCF_963971535.1 Notolepis coatsorum
TTTTCTTAATGGTTAATGGTCGGCGTATAACCTTATTTACACAAATAATCATTTATACCATGAGAGAGAGAGAGAGAGAGAGAGAGAGAGAGAGAGAGAGAGAGAGAGAGAGAGAGAAAGAGAGAAAGAGAGAGAGAGAGAGAGAGAGAGAGAGAGAGAGAGAGAGAGAGAGAGAGAGAGAGAGAGAAAGAGAGAGAGAGAGAGAAGCCCCTCCCTCTCTCTTCCTTTTTTTCTTTCTATCACTCTCCCGTTCGGAGGTGTGTGTCGCGCGGACCTCCGTGCGGCAGGTCCCCCCCCCCCCCAAGTGCCCCCTCTCTCTCCCTCCCTCCTTCTCTCTTCCTTTCTCTCCTTTCTCTCCCACTCGGCTCTCGCTGATGAGACGAGGCAACTTTTTTCTTTTCTTTCTTTCAATCTCCCGTGTGGCGCGCGGCCGGCAGGTACCCCCCCCCCAAGTGCCCCCTCTCTCTCCCTCCCTCCTTCTCTCTTCATTTCTCTCCTTTCTCTCCCACTCGGCTCTCGCTGATGAGACGAGGCAACTTTTTTCTTTTCTTTCTTTCAATCTCCCGTGTGGCGCGCGGCCGGCAGGTACCCCCCCCCCCAAGTGCCCCCTCTCTCTCCCTCCCTCCCTCTCTCTTCCTTTCTCTCGGCTCCCTCTCGGCTCTCTCTTCCTCTCGGCCCCGCAGCCCCACTCGCTGTCTAGTCTAGGTAGAATGGGGGCGGGCATTAGCTCCAACCACAGAGCCAATCGCATCACTGTGTCTATCCACAGCGCCCAGTGACGTGACTCAGGACTTCAAATCAAAATGACCCGATTTACTAGAGGCACAGAGGGGCTGGGCTGAAGCGGAGCAATTCGCCAATATGGTATTTAGACCCTAAAACACATTGATACGAACTCCTATTACTATAATACAATGCTAGAGACTGAAAAATGACATTTATAATGCATGGGACCTTTAATACAAATATGTACTTTATGTATTCTGTAAGCTGTGGACCCCCTTGAAAACGAGATGGTTCATCTCAAGGGGTAATTCCAAATAAAGAATTTCAATATCTCTATGGACGTTGTTGTTATGCCCTGTTATCGCTGCTTACCTTCTATGATTTTCCTTGTATTGTTTATTATTTTTATTTATTATTATGATCATTCCCTCATTTTATTTCTCTACCAAATTGTTTCACTATAACACCTATACTGCACGTCAGGCCGTCCTACTTGGGGGGAACTCATTGAAATGCCCAATTAACATTTATTCTCTTTTTTTCCGATTAATTAATGTTTCTTTAAGGAGTTGTTCCTCATCTTCTTTGGGAGTTCAACCTGGGCCCTCATTTATCAACAATGCTTAGAAAGTGTTCTATTTTCGTTCTTAACACATCCCACGCCGGAAACGGCTTACAACGTGTTTCAAGTTCATGCGAATTCTGCCAATCCACGGCGTACAACGTTATTGAGATCATATTTCATTTTTTCGCCATGTTATTCATAATTCCCTCACGGAGCCTCGTCTGATGCAGTGGGAGCATGCACAACTCTGCAACGCTTCAATACTGCCCCCTGGTGGATGATCGGCGAGTTTCCAAACCGGAAATGGACGAGTCGATCTCGGTGCGTCTTGGAAATGCGTCCGGCACTTGCATATTGTTGCGGGACTGTATACACACGTCCGTGTGTAGCGATCGCTGCCATAACACATAACGTTTATGATTATACAAACCGGAAATGGATTTAGGAGATCGCCGTCAAATAAGTGGGATCTTTTTTCTCCAGTCTCATCGTCGAACGGTAAGAGGACACTGACGTCATTTTCAGCGCGTTTGTTTTTATTATCCATGCAAACTGCTCTGCTCAATATATCACCCATACTACATAAAGCATTTACCGACGATCACGGAATTATAAACGACCCCCCCCCCCCCCCCCCCCGTTCATCGGCGCATGATCAGTCATAACGTTTAGGATCATGTACAGTTGAAATTTGTAATATAGCGTGTATCGCCAACAAACGGCATTTGATAATCTATATATGCGTTTATGCCTATATCTCACGTTCTAGGAATTACTGCAGAAAACGATTAAAACATATTTATATTCTAGACGGTATTTTCGTATGAATCTATGAATGAAAAAGTAAAACGTTCGTACATCCTGAACGATAGATAATCGATGTTGAATGGGCCATAGTAATGTCAATTTAGCAATACAATTTAAAAAGTTATAGCCCTGCAAAGAAGGTGAACATCTCCATAGGCTTACAGTGATGGCAGAGAATGGTATAAGATGCTCAAATTACGTGGCAGGGAATGTGTTAAGCACAGAATTTAGAATGTGTGTACGTACAGAAAAATCGGGATTTATCACACGTGCGTACACAGGTTCTACGCACACTCCGTGTTGATAAATACCATTTGTTCTACGCTCCGCGCTCGTGCACGATTTTAAGTATTTGCATATAGAACCGCCCGTAATTAACCATATACGGTAATGAAACACCCCCATGGAATGTGGAAAATGTGGACTAAGCCGAGCAAAGCGTGTTATGGGAGAAATACGCGACAGGCTGACAGACATGTACACGTACGGTGATGTCGGATATGATATCTATTAACTTCCTAAAGACCATTGCTGCCTGGGCAGCGCAAACACTAATAAAGACCGTTAACCACTGTTTGCCATTGGTGTCATTTTAATAACCATGCTGGAATATGACTGCTTTATTTCATTTCGTTCGATTGATACCCAGGGATTAAAGTTCTCTGTCAATTTCATTCTAAATCGCGACGGATTTTCCATCAATTTTCTACCTGCATATAATTCTATTTTGATGTCTGTATTAGGTAGCCTATATAAACAATAATACGAGAGCATATACAAGAACAATGAATCTTAGCCATGTAGCCTATACGCCATGTGTAGCCTGCCTATATGTGATCAATACAAACTTGAACTTGAATTCCATCATGTCTGTGTGCGGGGGCTCACAAGGCTGTTGTCACAATGTAAATAAAAACGTGCACTGAAAAGTTACAGTATGTAGTTGGTTGATTATTTGTATGACAGTCAGTAAACCCTTGCAAAAAGTATCCGTTTTATTTAATGAATTGAAAACATGCAGCATTGCCTTCCTCCCGGCATGCAGCAACGACATGTATCAGGCAAATGCCCATCGCAACATTGACTGAGTGGAATCCCTTTCTATTCACATAACTGCATTTGTGATGGAGCTTTGACAGCTACATGGGTGGTACAGTAACAGTCTATTGCTCGATCCATCTCCAATATCACGATGGACCGTGCCGGTGGCCAAAGACCCGAGGGTAGAGAGGACTTGAATGTGCACGGGATGGCATTTGTGCGTTTTGTTCCACGCTCCAATTTCGGTCTTAAATTGCGGTACAAATGAAGGAGGTGTCTTGGGTATAGCGGACTCTAGTTAATATTATGTTCTCCCGGCAATTAGACTGCCCCTCATTCATTCATTCATTCCTATCTGCTATCTCTGAAAACAGTTCCCCGCGGAGCCCAGTCAGTGCACCCCATAGTATTCCGATAACCCTATATATAAACCATGCTGCTTTCATTCGGAAAGAAAGACTTATTCCAAATGCTATATTTATAGGGTTTGACAATAATTACACTACTGTCGCTATTTTACAATGAACTATAATGAATTACGGGTCATACAGAACACGCCAGTGTTGAAACTAATGCACGGAAGCTTATTTCTGCGTTGCAATAATAATATTCTACCGCTGGGTGGCAGGTACGCATGCTCCAAGCTGTGCGTAAATACATGTATACGGACAAAGTCAAGCACACGTTCAATAAACACACTTTGCTTAGAAATGATCATACGGACGGGTTACGCACATATCTGTGCGTACGCACCATTGATAAATGAGGGCCCGGGTTGTTGTAGCTTTGTGAGGCTGTGAAGCCCACTGAGTCATGTGATTATGGACTATACACATAAATCTATAGAGTCCTATTAGTATTAGTAGCTATTCAGCACTTCATTGAAAAATAATGCAGATTTTGCACATTATCTCACACATATCACAAAAAGTTTTGCACACATTAATTATGTTTGACAGCTAGTGTTTCGTTTTGGGATGTGTGATATTATCAGCATTGTTTTTCAACTTTTCAAGTTTCATGTTGTTTTATTTCTCACATATAAGGTACATTATAGTGAAATGCTTGTGCTATAGTGAAAGACCAAACACTAAAATATACAATATACAAAACTAAAATGTACAAAATGCAAAAAAAACTAAATGCAAAAATGAGGTAGAGAGGTAGTGCACATTTGTAAGAATAAATAGATAAAATATTAAAATGAGTGTATGTGCAGTGGATGTTGTGTGCAGTGAATGTACAATGGATTAATTAATGTTACAGTGAGTCCACATTGAGCAACCTGATGGCCTGGGGATAGAAGCTCCTTTAAGCATTTTTAAGGGCATTGTTGATTTGCCCTTTTCTTTTCCTTTCGTTGTGGCTACCTGCTAGACTGTGTTGATGGGTGATATACCAGCATTTTAATTCATTCCACTATTGCACTGCTCAACCTTTGCTTCCTAAACTGTATGGAGTTACGTCCAGTGAAAGTTTGATCCTTGTTCTTCTCTCGCCCTACCTCTAGAGGTCAGGAGAGGACCACAAACCCCAGAGACTCCCCACCATTGAAAAGTGATGTCGCTAATGGGGGGCCTGCTTTGCAATCTTCCCCAAATCCCAATGATGATCGGGAGTATAGGAGCGAAACTGATCTACGGTCGGTCACCACTCAAGGGCAACTTCACTTCAGTGTGTTCTACTCTTATTTAGTCCCCTCTCTCTCTCTCTCTCTCTCTCTCTCTCTCTCTCTCTCTCTCTCTCTCTCTCTCTCTCTCTCTCTCTCGAGATAAAGCTGGGAACGAGGTTACTCTCTCTCTCCCTCTTCCTCCCCTGTCGCTCACACATGCTGACAGCTCATAAACGGGGCCCGCAGTCAAATATAATTTTAACTACCTGCTGCGATTGTATGTCACTCATAAGCTCAATTCAAACTCAATTCCACATCGCTCTCTATCTTCCTTCTCTTATCCTCCCAGTGGTGCAGTGCTGGTATAACTCGGTATAACGGCGTTATACCTCGGTCACTGAGGCTGAAGTACGCGCAATCGCTTTTTACATGGCATTATCCAACCGGACTCCCGGAGAAGCATGCAGCTGCAGAGCCGCAGAGCCAGCGGCGCACCACTGCTCCCTCCATCCCTTCCTCGCTCCCCCCTCCCTGCTCCTTTGTTACCCCGTCCTGCTTCGGTGTAAGAACTCACACAAACATCGTATGGCCTCACAAAGTCAGAGCCCCATTCATTGTCTATGGAGCAGCCTTAAAATGTAAACACTTTTAACACTACACCATATTTTGTATCTATGTATTACTAAAATATTTGCACTACATCCATATGCATTTTTGCATAAAAAAAGAAAAATGCATTCTGTAATTCATTATTTGCATTTTGTACTTCAGGTTGTACTTTAGTTTGTATATTGTATAGTGTTTGGCCATATTATTTTTACTGTTTACTGTATGAAGCACAATCTAAGGGGATTCATACAGAACCAAGCATTTCACTGTAATGTACACGTACCTTATGTTATGTGTGACAAATAAAACTGAACTTGAACTTGAACAAAAAATAGACAGCAAAAAGTGTAGACAAAACAAAAGTAGTGCAATGAAATAGCTCTCATCTACATAAATGAGCATAAGACAGACTAAGTAAAATAGTGCGATAGTGCAGTGCAATAAAATAGCTCTCATCTACAACAATCACAGTCTGATGTCAAAACTAGCCAAATCGTTATAGCCTAGCTTACCCTCGTTGTTTGTAAATCATCAAAAAAGGTAAAATACGTCCCAACGCACCCAATATATAACAAAAATCTCTTATTTTTTTTTTAAATGTCAATATATTTAAGACCTAAACATGGCAAATATGTTGCTCCATCAAATACGCCTCCTCATCTCACTCCATTAATTTCCCAGAGTCCCTTGTCTGCTTATCTCTTGTAGTCCGGAATGCAGCGTCGATGCTGGAGAGAACAGGGTAAGTTTGAATAAAAGATTCACACACACATTACATTATTATAACCCTTTCACTACCACACTACAGAAGGTTAACAATAATAATAGTAATAACATTTTTTATTCCTGGATGAAGATTTATATTTTGTATTTTTAGTTCATTCATTCATTCATTCATTCATTCATAACTTTTGAACAATAGATTATATTTCTAATCTGTCAGCTGTTCTATATTGCCCACAACATTGGCTAAATATCATACACTCTAATTTTCTAATCCCAAGTAAGTAAAGTGCTTGAAAAGGATTTTGTTTCTTCAAATTCAACTCAAAAGGTTTGCTGTACATATGAAGAATAATAACAATAATAATGATGATAATCATACACATATTTTATATCATTGGAAAGCCCTAGCTTCAAAATGGTACCAAATATGAGGTACTTTGACATACCCAGTAACTAATAATCTATCACAAACCGATGTAAATTCAAGTTCAGGAATTTCCTAACTGGGCCTGGGAGGGGTAATAGGAGGAGGAGGGATAACTTCCCAGTGCTGGACACGCAAGTAGCTAGTAGGGAGTTCCATGTCTCTGTGGCTAACTTGGATGACGCAGCTCTCTGTGGGCAGTGTTGGGCAGTAACTGTGACATTTGGGGTTTTGCTCTCACCTGGGAGCAAAAGCCCTGGCGTCGCCCTGGAGTATTTCACCATTTCCTCTATCCTAATTGTCTTGATTGCTCTGATTAACGCCTGCTGTGTATTGTTTGCCTCCCTTCACATTTGAGGCACACATAAATCAACTATACAAAAACTCTTTCTACCACCTTAGGAACATCGCCAAACTTCGCCCCTCACTCACTCTGTCAGATGCCGAAAAGCTCATCCATGCCTTTGTTTCCTCCAGGCTGGATTACTGCAATGCACTCCTCATCGGGATCCCTAGCAAGAACATCCAAAGGCTACAATGTATCCAAAATAGCGCTGCTAGGATCCTCATGAGAGTGCGGAAATACCACCACATCACTCCCATCCTCAAGTCCCTTCACTGGCTCCCTGTCTCACTCAGGATTGAGTTCAAAGTCTCCCTGCTCACCCACAAATGCCTCTATGGAGACGCCGCCCTATACCTCAAAGAACTCATCACCCCTCACTCCTCCTCTCGACATCTCCGCTCTGGCCAGGCAAACCTCCTCCAGCGTCCAAGGACAAATCTCTACACTATGGGAGATCGGGCTTTTTGCTCTTCCGCTCCCAGTCTGTGGAATGCTCTCCCTGACAACCTGAGAGCACCACAGACTGTGGATGCTTTTAAGAAAGGCCTCAAAACTCACCTTTTTAGTAGAGCCTTCTGTTGACTTTTTATCAAATTTTTTGCTCCACACATTTTATGTTCTTTTACCAATTTCTTTTATCAGTTTTATTTATTCTATGTTTCTCTATGTTATTCTATGTGTTAGTCTTGCCTATTTTTATATTCTTTCTTTCCTTTATTCTCGCTAGTTTTTAAGTTCTTTTAACTGTAGCGCTTTGAGATTTGCCCCGCAACTGTAAAGCGCATTACAAATGGAATCTATTATTATTATTATTATTATTATTATTATTATTATTATTATTATTATTATTATTATTATTATTATTATTATTATTATTATTATTATTATTATTATTATTATTATTATTATTATTATTATTATTATTATTATTATTATTATTATTATTATTATTATTATTATTATTATTATTATTATTATTATTATTATTATTATTATTATTATTATTATTATTATTATTATTATTATTATTATTATTATTATTATTATTATTATTATTATTATTATTATTATTATTATTATAATGTTCCCCTGGTATGCTGTTACTTTGTCAATTGTTCACTGATCACAGACGTGAGTACTCTTCCAGAAAGCATTTGTTATCGCTCCCACTTGTAGGTTAATTGTGATACCGCGGTCGGTGTCATGCTTTGCTTATATTGTATTTGTGTTATTATAAAGTGTATTTACGGTGTTGATGTGTGCCCTGCAAACATCATTCAGTTTGGATTAGACTGCTATCTCGTTTTTTGGAGACTATACTGTCTCCCATTTCCTTTCCCCTTTTCAAAGTGTTTGTTTTCGTATTAGACGTTTGCAGAGTTTGTTTTGTCTCGCCTTTCCTTCGTTACGTTATACCAGGTTGTGGAGACTGCGCGTCTCACCTGTATCATTTATTGCTACGTGCCTTCCTATGCTCCGTTGTTTCACAAATAAAGAACATTGTTTATTGTGAAAGAGCAACCATCGTTTCCGACTCATCCATTCAACTCTGCATATGGGTCCAGCACACTTACCCCAACTGTAACAGTAACGCCTTACTGTAATTCTATTACTTTCCCAGTAACGAGTAAAGTAAGGGTTGTGTTTTTTTTTGTCCTCCTTTAACGTTAGATTACATTTATATGCGGCTGAGTGGCGCAGTGAGCAAGGCGCTCGCCACTAACGCAGGAGACACTAGTATCGAGCCCAGCTCTCGGCGTTGTTACCGGCTTGGCCGGCCGTCATACTAACACAATTGGCAGTGTTAGAGGGTGGGAAAGCCGGTGGGTGGGGATTGGACGTTGTGGACAGCGACTCCTACAGGTCGGTTGGGTGACGCCGGTGCGGCGGAAGCAGGAAGTATCGGGGTCAGCGTGAGCCTCCCACGCATTACTCCTCGCCACTGAGAGTTCGAGCTGCTGCAGTGAAAAGATGCGACAGGCTGCCTCCTCGTGTACCGGAGGGGACACGTGATGCAAGGCTTCTATCCTCACTACAGCCAACCAGTGGGAGGCATAGTCTAGCAACGTTCAAGACAGGGGAGGGAAGAATTGGATAATACAAAATTGGGATGGGAGAAAAATAGAAAATAAGGAGAAAAAGTGTAAAAAAAAAATATTACATTTATACTTGGTCCTCGGTAGATGACGTGTGCGCGCGGGTCAGCGGGTCAGAGCGAGGTCACGTCGGCTACTAGCCAAAAAGCAGCATGGAGGGTGAGGAAGAGAGGTAACGTTACACCTTCAATAGCTGTCCGTTGTAAACTATGTGGGGAGAGCACACAGTTTGCAACCGTGAAAAATACAAGATCTAATGTGATGAAGCATCTGACAAGGGAAGTGCCAAGGATGTACTCCGGCAAAACAACAAAAACTTGGGCCCTATTCCCCGTACCTGGTTCAACTAAGTCGATCAAGAGTCCCATTATCCAGATTCAGTTAACCCGATGTTTGAAGCCGGGATTTTCCTGTTCCTCGAAGGTGGATTCAGTCTCGTTAACTCAAACCAGACTTGAGACCCAGGATAAGTGCGCGCGGCCGCTTCAGTTGAAAAGCCAGCACGTATAGATAGCAGAGATCCTGATTTTCGAACGGCATTGATTGATTAATTGATTTAAAACTTTATTAACAGATTGCAATACGGCTCAATCGCCTCGCCGACAAGTTAAATGCGTTATCTATAGGCTAATTTTAAGTCCCTCATTACCCCAATCAATCAGATTATATTTCTTTAAACTTGCCTGCTGGCAGTAGGTTTATGGAATGGATAATCAAATGAGATCTTGCTAGCGAAAATAATTAGTTAAACTGTTATGAATAAGGATACGGCTCTCTTACCCATTGATTGATGTATGGTGGATCTTTTACTTATCTGCCCTGTGGTGTAACGGTTTCTGCTTTTGACTTTCACACAGGCGGCCCGGGTTCGAATCTTCTTCTTCTTTTGCAATGTAGGAATAATTCAATTTGGTGCACGTTGAGAGCTATATAAAGAATGACATCCTCAATGCATGTAGATTTATAATATTTTAACTTAAAACTAGGCTACTTTTGCGTATAATCATTAATATTATATTCCAAAAAGTTATATTGGAAACGCGGGGTTTCGAACACCGGTCGCCCGGTTGCCAGGATTGAGCACTACCGCTGCGCCACTGTGCCAGATGGGATAAATTCATTGTTTATACATTAATGAACGAGAGACCCGTGTTTAGAATATTTTTTCTTTTGAATGAAGTTTTATCTCTTTATTCTCAAATGCATTAATGTGACGTCAACGGCTCATTCAATTTCTCAAATCCGTCAAACAGCGCATCTCATCAGACATTTTAATCCCAGTTACAATATCACACAAAATCCACAATCCACGCATAGACACTTCAATTTTATGCTTGAATGAAACAAAATCCAGGCGCTCCTCTCCTTCCTCGCTCCTCATCCACAGCGGAGAATATGAAAGGAATCAGAGCCAAACGAGCGATAGGTTTCAATCATTAAGGATATCCCCGTGGGATTCACATTTGCAATGCTGCGCGTTGTTAAATAACCACATAATGTGTACATCGCACCTAGCGAGCGCCACGGTATATATAACGTGCATTATTTAGGACAAAGTGAATTTAGTATCAGCATTTTGGGTCTATTTTACATTTCAAAAGCCCCCTCTGGAAGAATGGAGCACAAAAACGTAATTCAGAATGGTATAATGCAGATCCTAGACTGTGAGAATCATTTCAGGAAACGAGCTGTCACTTCTTTGCGGGGGCGTGGCCATGGTTCATCCGGCTAACTTGAATTTAACCCTGCTCTCGACCAGGCTCAAACTTTTTGATCTTTTGTCATGGTGATTTAGAGTAGACAATCGCGCGTCGGGGAATGGGAAGGTCCGGCTTAAGTCAGGCTTGACCGAAAGTTATCCGGCTAACTCAGTTATCCAGGTAGAAAGATGTTTGTCGTCGGCTAGAGAGAGAGAGAGAGAGAGAGAGAGAGAGAGAGAGAGAGAGAGAGAGAGAGAGAGAGAGAGAGAGAGAGAACTTCCCAAAGACCCTGAAAGACGTCGCACTCAGCCGCAGACCCAACACATCCTACAGGAGCAACAGAGGGACGGACACCCAACCGAGAGCTACACCCAGAAGACCTGTTGCACCCAGAGAACAATGCGCCACAACCAGAGACCACCCTGCACCCCAGGCCAGGTTCACGCCCCCCCCCCCCCCCCCCCATATCCATCAGCATATCAGACATATGCAGAGGCTGCGACACCCCAGATTCGACCTGTTCCCCTCCTGTCGACCCCCCCCCCCCCCCCCCCCCGGCCAACATGCATCCTGCCAACCCCATACCACACAAATGTACAGGTCAACCCAACGCCTGACAGATCTCCATCCTGGGAGCTGACCGCGCATCAGATGAACAGCGAGCCCTACTCAATTGTGGTCCAGGAATATAACACTGTAATGGAATATAAATCTTTCACCATTTCAAGCTGGAATATACAAGGTCTGAGGTGGATTGCCCTTGGAACAAAGACTTTATCATAGAAATGTCAAACACAGACATCATGGTCCTACAAGAGACATGGCACAGAGGAAATAGTCCTCCTGGCTGCCCTGCAAACTACAGAGAGCTGCTGGTACCATCCACCAAGCTAACGGTCAAACAGGGGAGAGACTCTGGAGGTATGTTAATATGGTACAAATCAGAACTAACCCACTCCAAAACCGGAGCTTTTTTCATCTGGTTAAAAATAAACAAGGAACTTACCTCAACCGAGAAAGATGTCTTACCTGTGTGCCACTTACATTACCCCAATTGAATCCCCATATTATAAGGAGGACATGTTCTCCATCCGAGAGGACGAAATCAACCAGTTCCAGGCTTGTGGTCACATTGTAGTTTGTGGGGACCTCAATGCCAGGACAGGATGAGAACCTGACACTCTCAGCACACAGGGAGTCACCAGGATGTGGAAACATCTCCTCCCAAATATGCCCCACCAGAAAAAACTATGACCAAACAACAATTAAACATGGGTCACAACTCATACAGCTCTGTCGCTCGCTGGGACTGTACATAGTCAACGGTAGGCTCCGAGGGGACTCTTTTAAGGTAGGTACACATACAGCTCATCGCTGGGTAACAGTCGGCTACAGTAGATTACTTTATCACTGACCTCAGCCTAGTGGCTCTCATGCTGCGGTTACATTATAGCCAAAACGATTCGTTTAATTTCGCTTTTCAGAACGCTGCGTATTGGCAGGCAAGTTAGACGTCGTTTTGTCTCGTGAGCACCGAGTGATGTATATACATGTAGTACAATGCCAAAGCAGTAGGTGGCGATGTAGTTCAAACATGAAGGCCATTTTCAACCAATCAGAAAGGTTGAACGCGTCACT
This sequence comes from Notolepis coatsorum, assembly GCF_963971535.1. Lineage (NCBI taxonomy): Eukaryota > Metazoa > Chordata > Actinopteri > Aulopiformes > Paralepididae > Notolepis > Notolepis coatsorum. Next base: position 160,231,910 of record NC_140166.1, read on the forward strand.
ACACTTCCTGCTTAAAAACAACAAAGCCACCATCTTTAAATACCTCGCGTGAGCCATTTAGCAACATAGCATTTATTTTTCAGCAAGAAACAAAGTGCAATAAACAAAAACTGATACATTCACTGTGTGTTCTGCCTCATTTGTTGATGAAAACAAAACCAACATCAACACAATTTACCACCAAGAGCGGAGAGTTTAGTCTCACAAAAAGATCGCCGATTTTGTTAGCTTACGTGCTAACATGATTGGGATTTGCCATTATAATAGTATAGCATTGTGGGTAGCGTACATTAACCTAGTAACGTTAATGCTAGTAGAATGAATGGATGAAAACGTTATTTAACAGATTGCAGAATGGGTACAATACAATACGGCTCAATACAAACAATTGTTAAGGGGATGCAGACTGTTGTAGTTTGGACTGGGTTCCTTATAACAATAACTTGACAACACATGAGCTTAGTTTAGCCACAGCTATACAGGCAATCTGAGGAGGACGCATCTGATATCCTGTATAGCCTCCCCATATGGCCGGTTGGTGTCGGGAGACAGCAAATTATATTAATTATAGCGCGATATCGCAAGTGACTCCCAGAAATAGTTCTGATGTTTGGACTAATGGACGGAGTCGAGGTCCAGCCAGGGGAGAATTTGGCGTCGGTGTCTACTACTGCGCATGGGCGTGGGCATGAACGGCTCTGTTTCTGGCTTGCGCAAATTACATGGCACTGTTGTCGGGGAGTTTTCAAAACGAAAACACCCTTTGAGCGTTGCCGCTAGGAAAATGCGTTTTCCTGCCAAAACGGCGTTGCCCTTTAACTTGGACATGCAAACGAAATAATTCGAAAATGAAACGTTGTAAGTGTAACCATGGCCTCAGAGTGTTCACAGTCAGCCCGCTAACACCCCTGTCAGACCACAGCAAAACCACTGCCTATCTGAACAGATCAACATCCAACCAGGAAGTATCAAAACTAGTGCTGTCAATAGATTACATTTTTTTTACTAATTAATCTCACAATGTTCTGTAATTAATCTAGATTAATCTAGATTAAAAATAGCATTTTTCTACTTAAGACCAAAGCTTGTAACAGATATTTACTTGAGTAAAATCATGGAATTAATGTAAAATCAACACAAAGAAAGTATATTTTGATTCAAAGACTATTTTAATAGCTTTCTTTGAATAGTTTCTCACCTGTGAAATACAAATGTTCAACAAAACCATCAACATTGACTCAGCTAGACCTCTTTCTTATATCCGCGGTGCTAAGATTGAAGATTTTTCACTCCATAGATGAATCTAGATACATTTATTTTAATGCTTTAAATAATTTTAATTAATCTCAAAGCTTTAATTTTGACAGCCCTAATCAAAACCAAACAAACTACACACTATTAAAAAATACTACAAATGGAAAGAAAGTAGTATAGAAGCATTCCAAACTGCTATCAAGCCACAAAAGGTAGGGTAGAAAACCTCAATAATATATTTGACCTTACAGCCTGCTTATCCAACCTAAAGGCCTCAAATAGGAAAGCGAGGAGAAAAAAAATATTGTAAAAATCTCAGGAAGAAATTAAGGAACCTATCAAACCAAAAACACAGAGACCGTTGGGTAGGCGGGTGGGGAAACTGTACATTGGAATATCGACGAAACCTTACTTGGTCCCAAGAAGAGGGTCTTGTGTATTATTGGGTTAGGACATTTACTGTACATTGGAAGGGGTTGGGTTAGGACATTTACAGGAGCCAGTTTCGAATTGCAGTCTCCCGTAGGTGCTATTTGAGAGTGGTTTTGAAAGTGGGTAGTGATTCACATTCCTTTACAGCTTTGGGTAGGGCGTTCCACATTGATGTGGCATAATTGCGAAACGTGTTTAGTCCCTTGTTTGAGCCTGTTATGTACCATGCTTTTTGTTAATCCTGTGTCCTGTGTTGCAGCTGATTGCTGCTAATTGAACAGCTGCCTGTGAATGAATGAATGAATGAATGGATGAATGAATGAATGAATGAATGAATGAATGAATGAATGAATGAATGAATGAATGAATGAATGAATGAATGAATGAATGAATGAATGAAAACTTTATTTAACAGATTGCAGAATGGGCACAATACAGTACGGCTCAATACACACAATTGTTAAGGGGATGCAGACCTGAGAAAGACGTTTGTCTTGTTTACATCAGGGTACCCCATTTTCAATTCATATAGACATTTATGACATACACAACATACATGACATTTATGGCATAGGGACATATAGGTATTTAGTACTGATACATTTGTGACATAAACGGTATTCAAATATACAGTACTGTTACCCCTAGATCCTGACAGAGTATATACATATGATGGGGAGGGGACTGTACACAGGGTGGGTGGGTGGGAGAGAAATATACATATGGCGGGGAGGGAATATATACATGCGGTGGGGAGGAGACTGTCTATTAGGAGGTGGTGGGGGTTTTGGGCATTTACGGTGGCCAGTTTCGAATTGCAGCCCGAACAATTACTGTGGGATCTGTGTCAACAGTAACCTTGGAAGAATCCTCTGTATGATCATCAACCACAGACTCATACTGTACATTTCCTCACAAACAAAAATGCCCTGAGCAAATCACAGATTGGCTTCCTACCAAATCACTTTACAACAGACCACATTCTCACCCTCAGCACCCTAATCGACAACCAAATAAATAAAAACAAAAACAAATTATACTCCTGTTTCGTTGACTTCCAAAAAGCATTTGACTCAATTTGGCACAAGGGTCTGCTGTAGGCTACAAGCTATTAGAAAGTGGCATTGGAGGGAAAACCTACAACCTCATAAAGTTAATGTACACCAACAACACGTGCTGTGAGGTTTGAGGAAAAACACACAGACTTCTTTCCTCAAAGCCGTGGGGTTAGACAGGGGTGTAGTTTGAGTCCAACCCTCTTCAACATATATTACATATCAATGAACTGGAAAAAACATTGGAACAAACTGCAGCACCTGGCATCCCCCTAGCAAACACAGAAGTAAAATGCTTACTGTTTGCAGATGATCTGGTGCTGCTGTCTCCAACAAAAGAAGGTCTACAGCAGCACCTTGATCTTCTGCACAAATTGTTCCAGACATGGGCACTGACAGTAAATCTAACCAAAACTTAAGTTATGATATTCCAAAAAAGACCCAGCCTACAACAACACAAACACAAATTCCTCCTAGACACAATTGCCCTAGAACACACAAAAGACTACACATATCTCGACCTAAACATCAGTGCTACAGGGAACTTCAACCAAGCTGTGAACGACCTGAGAGACAAAGCAAGAAGGGGTTTTTATGCTATCAAAAGGAACATCAAGCTAGACATTCATATTCAAATCTGGCTCAAAATATTAGACTCCGTCATAGTACCCATTTCCCTGTATGGTTGCGAGGTCTGGGGCCCACTTTCAAAACAAGATTTCACAAAATGGGACAAACACCAAATTTTTTATAATAATAATGCAGGACCTCTTTAGGGGGGTCTTTATTCGGCATGCAACGAACTGGACATGCAATTGGAGCGGCACACACACACCGGGATACACACACACACATGCATTGTCTTTCCTCAGTCGCCGATGCGATTGAGTCTCTGCGCTTGACCCATCCCGTCGTCCTTCCCCCCATGGGCAGCCGGAAGCAGATAGGGCGTCAACGTAAGCCGCGCCCCGGCGACCAATCCAAGTGCTCCTGTCCGTCTTTGTCAAGGACACCACAGCGTTAGCGATCTGTTGTTGTGCATGTTTTTCCATTGGGTTTATCTTATCGGGGGGAAACCCTTGCGAGCACGGGGAGAACATGCAAACTCCACACAGAAAGGCCTGGGAGATACCCCACCTGGGTACCTGGCATCATGGAAACCTGGTCCCCAAGCGGGAATCAAACCCTGGACCTTCTTGCTGTGAGGCGACAGTGTTAACCACTACACCACCGTGCCGATTGAGACTCTGCATGCAGAATTTTGCAAATCCATTCTCCGCACCCAACGGAAAACACCAAATAATGCATGCAGCGCAGAACTAGGAAGATACACTAATTATCAAAATCCAAAAAATATAATATAATATAATCACCTAAAAGAAAGTGACCCAGACACACTCCATAACAAAGCCCTCACCTACAGAGAGACCATAGAGAGATGCCCACTCAGCCAGTTGGTTCTGGGACTATGCTCACAAACACAAACAGAGCCACCAGACAGAAACCACACTGGACTGAACCTAATTCCAAATTCCAAAAAAAAATGTAATAAAAAATATCTGACACATTGGAAAGAATCAACCCAAAACCAGAGCAAATTGGAATGATATTTGGCCCTAAAAAGAGAGTACACAGTGGCAGGATACCTGAGCACTGTGACTGATCCAAAACAAAGGAGACCCTTGACTAGGTACAGACTCAGCGAGCACATCCTAGCCACAGAGAAAGGCCGCCGCAGGCAGACCTGGCTCCCAAGAGAAGACAGACTGTGCACCCACTGCACACAAGAAGAGGGTGAAACCGAGCTACACTTCTTAAGGCGAGACACTACAAGTGAATAGGGTAAAAGATTTAACTAATAGATATCACAATGAAACTTCCCCAGTTGATTACTTATATTAAAACAATACTTTTTTGTATTACAAGTTTTCTGAAATTGTATGTTTAAATATGCAAATGAGGCATAATCTACTTAAATATGCACTAATTTGCATATAATTCCAGAACAGAAATCTGAACATTGGATAAAGCCATTTTCAAAATTATAGTTTCATTTTGTTGACATATTAGAGCCAAAGGTTATTACAGCGGGGATTTTGGATATCTCTTTTTATCACTCCATAAATCAGAAAATACTCATTCAGTCCATTTTTATTGTAAAATTCCATATTTCGCCATGTTTTTAGGAATAAATGTGATATAAATCAGGGTATGAATGCGATATCAACAAACCCTTCAGTAAATACCTTCAGAACATAGATATGAATATAACTGGAAGGTTTGGTGTATGTGAGTGCTACTACTGAAGTGGAGATTGCTGGCTCAGAGTATGAGGAAAAACTCTTAAAACTCATTTTTGGGAAAACACCTTCAAAGTTCTGTATTGTAAAATGCCATATTTTTTTTTTAAACTGATATTTACAAACACAATACCTAATCAAACCATTAGTAATAGACAACCTAAACACATGCCTGATAACTGAATAATAATAATAATGATGTTATTGAACTGAACAGAACTACACACAGGCTACAAACAGTGTAGTACAGTGTAGTACCCCCTAATAGGCAAACAATATTTGAATAGATATCACTATGAAACATTCCCAGTTTGTTATGTACATATAAACTAAGAAAAAATATATTGCAAGTTTTCTGAATTTTATGTTTATATATGCAAATGAGGCACTTCCCCATTAAATATGTGCACATTTATGGATGCAATAAGGCAAAATGAAGTAAAATAAACAACTAAATGTGTGTTATTGACGTTTTATTGTCACTAGTTTCATAGAAGACATGTTTAGGAAGCAAAACATAACAAAATCTCAAAATCAACAAAAAGTATATTTGCCTATTGACCTGGGGTGTCTCGCCTTAACAACCTGCCCACTATACCAAGACATCAGAGACATATACTTCCCACAAATTGCAAACACCCAAAGAGACTTTGAAAACATGGCAAATAACTCAAAACTCCCATACCTACTGGGAGAAATACAACAATGTGCAAACACAGCAGCAAGATTTGTGAGCTGATGTGACAAGAAAAGGACACCCAACGGAATACAATCACCATAAAGACTACCAATCACAGACAAAAAGATATTCCTTCTGTACTGTACTGATTTCTCCAGATTTCTGTTTTGTTTGGCAATGTAAACGTATGTTTCCCATGTCAATAAAGCCCATTTGAATTGAATTGAATTGGAATAGAGAGAGAGAGAGAGAGAGAGAGAGAGAGAGAGAGAGAGAGAGAGAGAGAGAGAGAGAGAGAGAGAGAGAGAGAGAGAGAGAGAGAGAGAGAGAGAAGAGAGAAGAAGAGAGAGAGAGAGAGAGAGAGAGAGAGGAGAGAGAGAGAGAGAGACATGGAGGGAGGGAGAGAGAGATATGGAGAGAGAGACATAGAGAGAGGGAGGGAGAGAGAGGGAGGGAGGGAGAGACATAGAGAGAGAGGGAGGAAGAGAGAGGGAGGGAGGGAAGGAGAGACATAGAGAGACAGAGAGGGTAAGGGAGAGAGAGAGAATATGCAGTGATGGAAGCTGATTTGACGGCCACACAGACCTTGTTTCCACCACCGTAAGCAGGGCCGCCTGGGAGAAATGCGAGGCCCTGTGCGAGATTTAACGCGAGCCCCCCCCCCCCCCCAAAGGTAAAAAAAAAAAAAAAAAAATATATATATATATATATATATATATATATATTTTTTTTTTTTTTTTTTTTATATATACCGTCAACATATTCTTAAATAATAGCGCTGCCCGAGGCGGGGCATGATACAGTCAACATATAGCAAAAGAGGAGAGCGAGAGAGAGCTCCCGTTCTACAGTCAATATACAGTGTACAGAGAGAGAGAGAGAGAGAACATGTGTTTGTCGTGTGTGTGTTAGAGAGAGACTAGAGCATGTATGACAGATTCAAAAGGACAAAGATCAAAAGAGAGAGAGAGAGAGAGAGAGAGAGAGAGAGAGAGACACATGGAAAGAAATTGAAATGCTATTTGGCCCTAAACAGAGAGTACACAGTGGCAGAATACCTGAGCACTGTGACTGAAGATCCTTGAGCACAGCCTAGCCATCGAGAAAGGCCGCCATAGGCAGACTGTGTGTGTTAGAAAGAGAGAGAGAGAGAGAGAGAACATGTGTGTTTGTCATGTGTGGGTGTGTTAGAGACTAGAGCATGTATGACAGATTCAAAAGGACAAAGATCAACACTTAAATCCAACAAGAAGAGCAGGGTATACCAGAGAAACCAAAGCAAGGAGCCAATGGCCGACATCAGCTAACAGGCTAGCCAGGTACTGTGACACCAGGCCAGCACACAGCTTTGGCCAATGGCCCAACGCTACACAAGCTACACAAGCTACACAAGCTACACCATTCACACACAGCACATGTCGTATCTCCAAATGTTGTGAAGTAGCATATGTTTTGCCTGGAAAAAAACATCGTTATTAACAAAACATTCGGGAGGGGAAGGAAGTAAGAGTGGGGTAATGTCATGACATTTTCATTAATCTTAGTTACCTGCACGAGGGCGCCGGGCGAAAGGCCGCAACACAGGTCTCCACGTTGACGAAAGGCCTCAGCGCGCCTCCCTCCACCTTCGCTCCCCACCCCTCCCTCCTGGTATAGTACGGGGGGCCACGGCTCCGGCCGAGGAGACTGGGTGTGGGGAGGACGTGGTGGGCCGACAGCCAGCCAGCCAGCCCACACATGGCGTCTGGCTAACAGTTAGCTCAATCAGGCACGTGGCTCTATGTAGCTGCATACAGCCAGGTGCTCTCACCACCAGCACACACCGTTAGCGTTAGCTACTAGTAGTATTAGCTAGTCAGTCGACCAGTTTGGCTCCAGATAGAGAAAGACAGATCCACGGCGGGTATATAATCATATGTTGACTCACGGTCACTCACCATAACGCAGTATCAACGTGGAAGCAGACTTTCTTGGCCCCACGGTGTAATTTCTTCTTCTTCTTCTTCTTCGAGTACTTTCCGGCAGACTGGACACCTTTCGGCGTATTGCTTCTTTTGAAAAGACATCCACTCGCCTCGCCTCGCTCCTCTGGATAGGTTAGCCGTTAGCTAAGCTAGCTACTAGCCGGCGACAGCATCATGGCTATCCCGACTGAACCACACGGGATAGCACTCAATATTATAACGTAGCTAAAGCTAACTAGCTGTCCCTGTCTTTAGCCGGGATGGCTAGCCTGACTGAACTGTCTAACATGCAACAACTTTCATCTTCAGTCCATCTGCCGAACGATGTCCTCTTCACCTTGGTTGGTGACCGACCGACTGATAATGACCGACCTCTTTCTTCGTCTTGGCTATTGGGCATAACTAAGCATAGTCAAAAGCTGCACGCGCGAAAATGTCAAACGCAGCCGACTCACGCTGCCGGCGTCTACACTGTCTACACATGATGTAAGTAAAACCACTCCCTTCGTTGAAACCAATGCTGCTGCAGAACCCCAGAGGCTGAGCTCCTATAGTGAGTATGTCTGCAGCTGCAGGACTGCAGACCCAGGAACAAGTCAGACACATTCTACAAA
>NC_140166.1:160240407-160320578 GCF_963971535.1 Notolepis coatsorum
GAGGGTGAATAGAGTTAGGAGGTTTAGACAGATGATCGGTTTAATACTTTCCCATTGTTTAAACTTTGTAAAACCCACACACACATATGGAGGATGATCTACGGAGTTGATCTATATTAAAAAAAAAAAAATTAAAAAAATGGAGTTATGAGGTTTTGTCCCGACAGCAGCGATATGCCAATTCAGTAGACATCGCCCAACGCCAGTGGTTCTCAACCTTTTTGAAAACTGAGATTCATGGGAACTGAGATTATTGGTGTTAGATATGACTTAGTCCAGAAATCCATAACCATCTACCGGTATTATGTAGGCGGGGAGATAACATTGGAGAGTGAAAGGTATGATTAGAGTAGTCACTCATATTATCTCATTCGGCTCAACTTCTAGTGAATGAAATACTGACATTTAACTATTCCCGTTTTTTCTGGGAACTACCTAGAACCTCCTTAAGGACCTCTGGGGGTCCCTGGACTCCACATTGAGAGCCATTGAATTAAGACTGTATTATACACGGTTGGTAGCTGATGGTTACTCTTCCCAACAACAGTAAAGGCTAGATGTGTGACTGGACAGCATGGGCTACTCACACAGAGAGGTAACAAAGTGTGTGTGGGCTACTCACACAGAGAGGTAACAAAGTGTGTGTGGGCTACTCACCCAGAGAGGTAACAAAGTGTTCGTGGGCTACTCACACAGAGAGGTAACAAAGTGTGTGTGGGCTACTCACCCAGAGAGGTAACAAAGTGTGTGTGGGCTACTCACACAGAGAGGTAACAAAGTGTGTGTGGGCTACTCACACAGAGAGGTAACAAAGTGTTCGTGGGCTACTCACACAGAGAGGTAACAAAGTGTTCGTGGGCTACTCACCCAGAGAGGTAACAAAGTGTTTGTGGGCTACTCACACAGAGAGGTAACAAAGTGTTCGTGGGCTACTCACCCAGAGAGGTAACAAAGTGTTCGTGGGCTACTCACACAGAGAGGTAACAAAGTGTTCGTGGGCTACTCACACAGAGAGGTAACAAAGTGTTCGTGGGCTACTCACACAGAGAGGTAACAAAGTGTTCGTGGGCTACTCACCCAGAGAGGTAACAAAGTGTTCGTGGGCTACTCACCCAGAGAGGTAAAGTGTTCGTGGGCTACTCACACAGAGAGGTAACAAAGTGTTCGTGGGCTACTCACACAGAGAGGTAACAAAGTGTTCGTACAGGCCAACATACCAGATGGTCACCTTTGTATAAACGTATGCAACTTACACACAGACACACACACACACACACACACACAGGGCACCTGTGTGTGTGTGTGTGTGTGTGTGTGTGTGTGTGTGTGTGTGTGTGTGTGTGTGTGTGTGTGTTTGAGGAACAGGGCACCTGTTAATGTGTGTGTGTGTGTGTGTGTGTGTGTGTGTGTGTGTGTGTGTGTGTGTGTGTGTGTGTGTGTGTGTGTGTGTGTGTGTGTGTGTGTGTGTGTGTGTGTGTGTGTGTGTGTGTGTGTGTGTGTGTGTGTGTGTGTGTGTGTGTGTGTGTGTGTGTGTGTGTGTGTGTGTGTGTGTGTGTGTGTGTGTGTGTGTGTGTGTGATATGCAAGTCCATGGCTAGGAACCAGATGTGGGGGGTAATGAGTTATGCAAACGGCCGTTACTGGACACCAGAAAGAGGCTGAGGAGAAGAGGACGCCAAGCTAAAAGGGTCCTCATACCAGAGAGAGAGAGGGAGGGAGGGGGAGAGAGAGGGGGGGCAGAGAGAGATAGAGAGAGAAAGAGAGAAGGGGGGGGGGGGGCAGAGAGAGATAGAGAGAGTGTAAGGGAGAGAGGGTGGTAGTGGACAGTTAAGAAGGGAGTGAGAGAGAGACAGACAGAGAAAGAGAGAAAGAAGAAGCGTGACACAAGGGTGTGAGAATCAGAGGGATTCAAAGTATCCAAAGTAGAAACCAAGTGTGTGAATGAGGCTGGGCTGGTCGATGGGACAGGAGTCCAACCTCTCTTCTAACTGGGCTGGTCGATGGTACAGGAGTCAAACCTGTCTTCTAACTGGGCTGGTCGATGGGACAGGAGTCAAACATGTCTTCTAACTGGGCTGGTCGAAGGGACAGGAGTCAAACATGTCTTCTAACTGGGCTGGTCGATGGGACAGGAGTCAAACCTGTCTTCTAACTGGGCTGGTCGATGGGACAGGAGCCAAACCTGTCTTCTAACTGGGCTGGTCGATGGTACAGGAGTCAAACCTGTCTTCTAACTGGGCTGGTCGATGGCACAGGAGTCAAACCTGTCTTCTAACTGGGCTGGTCGATGGGACAGGAGCCAAACCTGTCTTCTAACTGGGCTGGTCGATGGGACAGGAGTCCAACCTCTCTTCTAACTGGGCTGGTCGATGGTACAGGAGTCAAACCTGTCTTCTAACTGGGCTGGTCGATGGGACAGGAGCCAAACCTGTCTTCTAACTGGGCTGGTCGATGGTACAGGAGTCAAACCTGTCTTCTAACTGGGCTGGTCGATGGCACAGGAGTCAAACCTGTCTTCTAACTGGGCTGGTCGATGGGACAGGAGCCAAACCTGTCTTCTAACTGGGCTGGTCGATGGGACAGGAGTCAAACCTGTCTTCTAACTGGGCTGGTCGATGGTACAGGAGTCAAACCTGTCTTCTAACTGGGCTGGTCGATGGTACAGGAGTCCAACCTGTCTTCTAACTGGGCTGGTCGATGGGACAGGAGTCAAACCTGTCTTCTAACTGGGCTGGTCGATGGTACAGGAGTCCAACCTGTCTTCTAACTGGGCTGGTCGATGGTACAGGAGTCCAACCTGTCTTCTAACTGGGCAGGTCGATGGGACAGGAGTCAAACCTGTCTTCTAACTGGGCTGGTCGATGGGACAGGAGTCAAACCTGTCTTCTAACTGGGCTGGTCGATGGGACAGGAGTCAAACCTGTCTTCTAACTGGGCTGGTCGATGGTACAGGAGTCAAACCTGTCTTCTAACTGGGCTGGTCGATGGGACAGGAGTCAAACCTGTCTTCTAACTGGGCTGGTCGATGGTACAGGAGTCCAACCTGTCTTCTAACTGGGCTGGTCGATGGTACAGGAGTCAAACTTGTCTTCTAACTGGGCTGGTCAAAGGGACAGGAGCCAAATTTGTGACATCTGATCCAGCAGTGACACTCACAGACGTGCATACTCAGCCGCGCGTGTCCCTTCTACGCTAGCACATACCTCTCTATCTCTCTCTCTCTCTCTCTCTCTCTCTCTCTCTCTCTCTCTGTCTCTCTCTGTCTCTCTCTTGCTCTCTCTCTCTCTCTCTCTCTCTCTCTAGCATTATTTGGCCTACGGCCCACCGCTCATGTTGGCCATCTATATCTAACGGTTTGGGCACCCCTGCCCTAGACTCAGTATAGTCCATATTTTTAAGTGTGAAGTGTCTTGCTTCTCCTATTGGACTACTCCTCACGTCAGCTGGCGCACACTGATAGCATTTTTGTCAATACACCAATAACTGACCAGGTGTCAGTTCACTAAGCAGGTGCTTACCCTGCACTCTCCCTTCCTAGCCTCTTACATATTGTAGACTAGGGCCAACAGGGCAAAGAAAACAATACACTTTGCCAGCAATCATATAACTAGAGTTATGGAATAACTATCTTGCATGCTGGCTGTGCTTCTTGCTTTGTCTATTGGACTATAGAATAGAATAGAATAGAATAGATCTTTATTTGTCATTGTTGGTACAACGAAAATTTGTTAGGAACATCACCACTGGCATACAAACATAAGATATAGCATGTGCAAAATAATAATGTCAATAATAATAGTAATATAGTAATAAAGACTATAAGGTGAAGTGAGCGTGTAGCCTTGATCAACATACAAAGGATTATTATGCAGGTACTGTATATTCAGATAGTAGGTATATTCTCTAACGCCCCAAATCACCAATTAAAGGGATAAAAGCTCAAACCCTACCACATTTGGAAGTAATGCGTGGCTGATTGATGATTGGCTGAGTGATTATGGCAGAGCTGTATGATTGGCTGAGTGATTATGGCATAGCTGTATGATTGGCTGAGTGATTATGGCAGAGCTGTATGATTGGCTGAGTGATTATGGCAGAGCTGTATGATTGGCTGAGTGATTATGGCAGAGCTGTATGATTGGCTGAGTGATTATGGCAGGGGAGAGTTTGGTAGGAAACCTTTGCTCTTCCTGTGACCATGTAACACCGAACAGACTTTATTGAGGAAAAAGGCCCAATATCAGTCACATTATCAATGGGTGGGAGCACAGGTCAGTCCCTCTGTCAGTCATTCACATTTCTTGGGTGCTGAAGGGTGTCTCCCACCAGATTGACCCGAAGGACGTTGATGGTTGGAACCATAGATATATAACACTAGATGGCTTACCCGCGCTGCTGGCCAACGGAGACCGCCGTCGCCATGTGGTGGCCATCTTGCAAGGGTGGAGCACGCCCACTCATTTCATTTCAACCTTTATTTAAAATCGTAAGCATCTGAGGTTTCCCTCATTTACAGAAACGACGATTGTACAGTACATAATAAAAACAATATTCACAGAAATTTAAACACCAGAGTAAAACAAATTAAAAACGTTTAAAAATAATTAATATTTAATATAATCATGACATGCATGTCTTTCTATAGTGCATGTCCTATTGAAATAACCATAGCTAGTTTGGTTTGTTCAAAATGTCAGAGATGTAGTTATCATACTGCATACTTATAATGGACTTTGATATATATAAAAAAAAAATATAAAAAAAAATCTGCCATGCAAGAATCATAGCCACGTTCATAACGTTTGTAATAAACCAAACCGTTTGTAAATCCGTCAAGATTTCAGCGTGTTAAGATAATTTTTGTTTGTGCAGATCATCACCCTCGCAAGATGGCCACCGGTGAAGTACGCGGGAGACTCCGCCTTGAGCCATCTAGTGTTATATATCTATGGTTGGAACTGCCAGTCGGTGGGGCTGAAACTGCCGCAGCATTGCTACATTTCCCTCTGTAGTCTTGACGGTGGTAAGCTTGGCAGTGCTGAGTCTGCTGCGCCGAGTGAGGCTATGGTCTGTGGAAACCAGACGGTTTCAGAAAGTGGCAGGAAAGCAGAGACCTCTCCGTGTCCATAGCCTGGCATGCCGCTGTCACCTACTCTATGGAAGGACTGGACAGGCCGTCATCAGAGATGAGAGGTTGCTTCCCAAGGTCATCAAGGTTTGACTGAGACGGCCATGTGTTCCTCTGCATCAGGGTAGACAGAGCCAGAACCTGAACCTGATTGAGGTGAAGAATGGCGGCTTGAGGCTTGAGGCTTGAGTCTTGAGGCTTGAGCCAGGACTTTGGTATCTTCTGGATTCAGTTGCACTTTCCCAGCCGCCATTTTGGAAAGGAATGCTGGGAGAAGGGCGATATCATTACCTGCAGTGGCGCTCTGTGCAGCGGAGGAAAACTGTACGCCTCGTCAGGTTTTGGTTTCACCCCGAGGTGCCAGATGGCATCAGGGAAGAGAAGAGAAGCCAATGGCATGTCGTCTTTCTGCTGCCTAACATGAAACATATAGTATACAGTAGATAAGTTCTGGTGGTGGATTTGATACTGGCCATGTCCTTACCAGCCTCTGCAATGTACAGATCAATGGAGGGAGCTTTGGACACAGAAAGTACTGAGGCTGACACACTGGCCCTCGAAAATACCTGCCCACCATCGCATCAGGCTCAGGTGTGGGAGAAGTGGCGGGAATTCTTTCTATGAACTTCGGGAAGACCAGAGACATCTTGGCACATGCTTGACTCTCATTCTTGCATGGCGACGTCATCTGCAAATTCCAACCTCTGAATCCTAGGCCGGGGTGTCGCTGAGGCGGAGAGGCTGAAGCAGTGGAGGTTATTGCATGACTACTAGTGAGGCAGTGCTTCACTAGTAATATACAGAAAGAGTAATATACAGAAAGAAGACATTTTATTAGAAATGTTTTCCTCTGTGAAAAAAACAATGCCAGTGAATTATTTTTTTCTTCAAAAATGTCCAAGTCACAGCTCTGAGCTCTCTTATTTGGCCTGATCCCATAACTGCAGTAATGGCCAGATGTCAATCACTCAGTACTAAAATATGTGCACAGGTTGGGCTTAAGAATATAATTATGCAATCAAAATAGGGTATTTGAGTTTAAAAAAGGCGGGTAGTGAGGCTAAACCTCACTCATACATTTGAATGGGGCTTGAATGATTGACAGTTCTGACACTTTTTTTTTTACACCAATCAGAGAACACCATTTCCTATTTCCTATTTTCTGCTTTGAGAGGGCTTGGAGAGCCCAGTCAGTAACATTACTGTGTAGGCAGTAGCACTGTAGGCTAAATGAAACTTTGCACCAAAGGACCGAAGTATAAATCAGCAACATGGAGAGGACTTATGCATCTGGATCAGAAAAAAAGTTGTGGATGAAAAAGTAAGTACAGTGTTTGTAAAAGCTTGTATGCTAACAGTAGCTAGCCATCACAATGATGATCACCAAGCTAACTTACTGTACACAGTAGGGCTGGGCAATTAATCTAAAATCGCAATATCGATTCATAGACCTATGCAATCTCATTTCTAAGTTATGACGATTTTTCTTTTATTAAAAAGAAAATATTTTTTTTACTTTTTAAATGATTTTATCTGGGTTGAGCATGATTTGTGGAACTCCCTCTGGTGTTGTGATCATGGTATTCACTGACCTTTGGGAAGTATTTCGACATGCACATGGGTATCTTAGTGGAGTAGTGTATCTTGTAGACCAGGCCCATTGCAAGTTGCTGTACTCTGTTGTCTACTCTAAGGCAAGCCATCCTAGGTTGTCAAAGTAGGCAGGGGTGAGGTGGGTTTTAGGAGTAAGGTCAAGCAGTAGTCTGACCAGTTTGTTTTGTGATGTTTGTAATCTTGTTTTTAGTGCCTTTGAGGTGGTTTGGTACCATGAGGTGCAAGCATAGTCGTAGTACCCTTGAAAGAGTGCTCCTGTTAGAGTCTTCAAGGTATTCTTGTTTACCAGAGAGGAGATCCGGTACAAGAATCTAGTTCGTTGGTTGACTTAGTTTTATTACATTGGATCCCATTTTGTCACAGGAAAGATTTGCCTCTAGGATGGAACCCAGGTAGGTAATTTCATCTTTCCTTTTAAGATAAGATAAGATATTCCTTTATTGATCCCCTTGGGGAAATGCAGGCATCATAGCAGCATGGGGGAAGGTGGGGGTACAGGTAGTGAAAACAACACAAGCAGTGTAAACAAATAGGTCAATATAATTTATTATCTAACTAACTGAAATATATATTCATAGTGTCACATAAGGTGCAGTATGCACAAGGTAGTGTTATAATTTACTATCTAACTAATTGAAATATACATTATTCATTATTCACAGTATCACAGTATCCACATAAGGTGCAGTATGCATAAGGTAGTGTTATTGTCCTACTTGGGTTCCTATTAGTTCTAGGTCGATATCTGGCAGCAGTCCCTGCCCACTGTTGTGGAGCCTGATGGCCGCTGGTATGAAGGACTGTCCGAGGCGGTTAGTTGAGTGTCGGGGGGGTATGAGTCTGTGGCTTCCTTGTCACCTTCACCTAATATGTTTTGATCTGGTCAGGTGCGCTGTCACCTAATATGTTTTGATTTGGTCAGGTGCGCTGTCACCTAATATGTTTTGATCTGGTCAGGTGCGCTGTCACCTAATATGTTTTGATCTGGTCAGGTGCGCTGTCACCTAATATGTTTTGATCTGGTCAGGTGCGCTGTCACCTAATATGTTTTGATCTGGTCAGGTGCGCTGTCACCTAATATGTTTTGATCTGGTCAGGTGAGCTGTCACCTAATATGTTTTGATCTGTGTCTGGTTAGGTGTGCCGTCACGCATCACCTAATATGTTTTCATCTGTCTGGTCAGGTGTGCCGTCACCGAATATGTAATTTTTTGCATCTGTGTCTGGTCAGGTGTGCCGTCACTGAATATGTAATTTTTTGCATGTGTCTGGTCAGGTGCGCCGTCACCTAATGTTAATATGTTTTCATCTGTGACCACTGACACACACAGTGGGGGATGTTTTAAAAATATAATTTAATATATAATATAATATAATAATTTGTGCTTCACCAAAAAATTTGGTCAGCAGCCGCCACTGGGCTGAAGGAATCACCATCGTCGTCTTGGGAGGCGAGAAGACAACGCAGCTCCTCATCGGTGAAGCGGTGCTCGTACTCGACTCTGGTAGATGCCGCTGGTTTAGAGATCCTCATCCTGTAAGCTTGATGGTGCCTACAGTATGAGCTTATCCTTACAGCGTGAAAGAGCGTAAGGGAGAGTGCAGGGCGAGCACCCGCTTATACGCTGCAGGTGGCCCGTGTGCCCCGGACAGTGAGAGGTGGGTTGAGTAAAATGCTTTCAGTGTGCGCCAGATGGCACAAGGAGGAGCCCAATATGTGAAGCAAGACACATGCACGTCTGCTTGTGAAAATACTTGGGGCCATAAAGTGGACCATCCCTTTAGATTAGATTAGATTAGGTTTGATTAGATTAGATTAAATGTATTGTCATTATACAGCACAAGTACAGTAGATTGAAAATAAGTTGGCATCTAACCAGACTGCAAAGGTAGGCCATGTAAGGTGCAAAGGTAAGGTAAGTAAAGTGCAGTAGCAATATACAATGTACAGGTGATTGAACTGAGTATATATAAATGAGTACTACTGAGTAATAATGCTAATAAGATGTACAGTGTTATAGTATTATTGTGTACAGTGATACAGGTATAAAGACACTATGGTAGTTATGGATGGGCATCCATTATTCGTTTATGCGGATATCGCTTTGTCTCAAAAAATACTTTTCCCCTTGTTTTTACCGGCACCTACAATGTGTCACTGTAGTGTATTGAGAGGGGACCCTATTAACTGCTACACCACTGAACGGCATGCTGGGTACAGCTCGCTAGCTAGCCAGGTGGCATAATGGTCTGTTAACAGCTGGGAGAACAGAAGAATGATGAAGAAAGAGAGACTGGAGTTATTACATGGTTTTGCAACGTTTTGTACGTTTGCCATGTTGTTTCACTCAGTTCAAACATTTCAAGCATCAGTGATGTCATCATCATCATCATCTTCGTTTTACGTCCCTATTTTCCCACTACAGTGAGGTTGGACGGGCGATGACTCCACGCCACTGGAGTCATAATTTTTTGTTTGTAGCTAGTTTTATACCTTGGATGCCCTTCCTTACAGGTAACACCATTGTCGGTGAGGACCTACTGTAGCCTTTGCATATTCCTACACATGATGTAACATTCAGAATTAATGCTTTTCTTCCCGAAATACGCTAGCGTTATTTGTGCGTTAGTTGTTAGCAATGACAGCAGTCAGCTCACTCACTTGTTTGATGACAGTGACTATCGAATAGTAATTTTGTGAGTTTTGCCCATCCCTAATGGTAGTAGGTCATAATGTCAATGGCATAACTAGTACGAGTAGGTAAGGGATAGGTAGCCAACAGATATACTATATATACACAGGTATACACAAAGGAGTATATGCAGGTACTGTAGATATATTCAGACAGATGTGGATAAATATACAGTACATATAAATATATATAGGGCTGACCCCTATTAATCGATTAGTCGACTAATCGGTCGAAAGGGGCCGTAGTCGACTGGCCAACCTCTTAGTCGAATATAATAAAAATTATCATTTTTTTCAAAAGAAAAGAGGCATAGAAGCGTGACTAACGCTAATGGCACGCATACCAGAGGCTAACTGCCTACGAAAACAGGCACAGAGGCACTGAAAGAGGATTTCACCCATCTAATGAACACACTAGACTAGACAAATATCAAGATGTATCCATCAGTGGACCAATTGCATGCTTTTGCAGAGGACAAGAAGCCTTCAGTCGACTCATTCAGACATTAAGCACCCCCCACAGCCCAAATGGAATGATAAAAAAAAATAAAATAAAAATTAAAGATTATATATATATATATATATATATATATATATATATATATATATATATATATATTATTTTTTTATTTTTTTTTTGTCGACCAATTGTCGACTAACGGCAAATTTTGGCCAATCCTAGTCGACCATCCAAATCCTTAGTCGGGGACAGCCCTAATATATACACACACAGTATACAGCATTATTGTACATGCTATCATACAACGTTACATGGGTTATATGCAGGTATATACAAAGGATTATATGCAGGAATATTCAGATAGTAGGTATATTCTCTAACGCGTTCATTCATTCAGTGAGCAATATGAAACTGTTCCTGGATCTGACTCTGATTCTTTCTCACCGGCTCTCTTGTTTATCCGTGTGCTAATTCAGTCCCAGCTATGTGGACACTGGCGTCAGACGGAGAGAGAAGCCGTTCTCACATTAGACATGGTCACACACATTATTAGCACAAGCGACACTGTGTGCAAAGCCCAGGAAAAACATTAAATATAATAGAAAGACGTGCATTGTGTGGTCCAATTTCCCTCTAAGATAAGATAAGATAAGTTAATTTAAGTTAAGTTACGTTAAATTAAGTTAAATTAAGTTAAATTAAGTTAAATTAAGTTAAATTAAGTTAATATATTCCTTTATTGATCCCCTTGGAGAAATTTGTGTCATAGCAGCATGGGGAGGGGGAGGAGGGGAGGTACAGGTATGGGCAGGGTAATAGCAGAAAGACATAAATATAGGCCATACAATGTAATCTGAATATAAAAATATGAGAAAAATAAACAGTGTAAACAAAGGTGCAGATGAGGGTCTGTATGCTGTAGTCAAACGTAGTCTCTTCAAACGGACGGCATTGTTTTGAATATTTGAACACTTTCAAACTTGAACATTCCACTGACAGCAACAACACTACTCCTAAATGGTATATCACTACTACCGGCCTCCATACAGCAGAAAATAATCATTCTGGCGGGCGTTACAGCCGCCAAGAAACTGAGGTGGAAACAACCTGAAAAAGTCACAATGATTAAGTCACAATGATGGTCTCTGACACTATTGGATATCATTTATATGGAGATCTCTACTGCACATGTAATTGGGGTTGGACAACCCAGCTTTGATCTATGGGTCTCAGCGGCAGAGAAAGTTAAAGCCATGATCTAGCGGCGAAGCAGGGTCGGGATGTTGGTCCTGAGGGGTCCTGGGGTGGGGGATGGTCGTGGGGGGGGGGGAAATATTTTGTGGTGTCTGTGATAGTACTGTCCTGTGATGTCTTGTGTGTTATAGTTGTTACTGTATTGTGTTGTGTTTTGTTACATGTAAAAATGAAAAAAAAGAAAAAATGTATCACAAAAGAAATAACATGAATCTATTCACATTAAGCAGAAGCCGCCAGTGTTTAACTCACTTTAAGCGCTCTGAGTCAGAGCAACAGTCAGTCAGAGAAGAGCGCTATATAAATCCAATCCATTATTATTATTTTAAACACTTTAACATTACACCATCTTGTTTACTTTACACAACATTTTTACCTCATTTTTGCATTTTGTACAGTTGTGTATAATATATTTTTATAGTATTTGTTTTGACCTCTATTTTGTACTTATATTATAATAAAATCTTGAATCTTGATTACTATCTTGACTAGCCCTCTCTCATTGGCAGAATACTCTCATCAGAATAACCAAAGCCAGAATGGCTGCCCTCAGACTCTGAGGTGTTAAGTGGGGAGGGGGGTTACAGTATAATAGCACTGGTTTCTGGGTAGAGTAGTCTATTATGCATAGTTATTGTAGGATAATGGCTCAGTTCTTTTGAGGCCCTCTGGCTCTCAAATAGGAATTGTGTTAGTGTCATGGTTCATAAGACATAGATTGAAATGTATCCGCCCGATTTGTACAAGTGATGGCTTATTTTGAAGGTACTTTCAGGGGAAAAAAGTAAGCTTGCTTAACAAGACCCTATTGTCTGTGCCTGGTCACACATGTACTGTTGTCTTTTCTTGTGATTATGAAATTCATGTAATTGTCTGCTCAGTTAACATCAACCTGCTAAGTGACTACAGATGGAAATTAGCCTTTGGCTATAATCTGGCATAATGAATATGTATTGTCCCTAGGGGTGTAACGATTCGACCTCACAACGATTCGATTCGATTACCATTCTTGAGGCAACGATTCAATGCATCATGAAATCTCTTCATTTGACCACGATTCGATTCGATTAATTTTCTATTAATTTTCTATTAATTTTCAGTTAATTCCCCCAAAAATTTTGAATACACAAATGTGGCTGGGGGAACTGATTCACTCAGCATGAATGGACTATAGGTCAATAAAAACAATACACAATTTTTTTTTTTTTTTTTTTTTTTTTTGATTAATTTCGATTATAATCGATTCTAACATATTCAAATCGATGCATCGAACCGAACACATTAGAATCGATGCATTTCGATTAATCGATGCATCGTTACACCCCGTCCCTATTTTAAATAAATAAATACATAAGAAAATAAATTATGTAAAGCACTTAAAGACTGACTTACTCATTTCTAATGATGAAATAATCAGTGTTTCTTTACAAATGGTATTATTATTAAAGTAACAGCAGCTTTTAAAATGGGATATACTGGTCTCTGGAACTACACTATAAACTGTTATTTATAATAATATTTACATCGGTATACAAACTTGTGCATCATGTATATGCCTGTATTCTGTATTTCAAACAGGATGTCAGTTCCATGCTCTGGTGTGATCCAGTCTCATCTCAATGCCACTCTCCTCTCGCCACGTTGTCAGTTTAGAGCGGAATACAGGTCTAAGAAACTCTATTGATCAAAGTGAGTTTTATTGAATGAATCTTTATCTTTATATCCACACAGGGGCACTTGACCAAAAATCAACTGTAATTTCCTTTGGTCCTCGTACTGTTTGACACTGTTGTAGATTTACAGAGTGTTAATGGGTTGGAATTTGTCCTCTGTATGATGTCATCTAGTCTAGAGGATACTTGTTCCTCGAAGACAGACTTGAAGAAGCGGACTGTGGTAAATATACACAACCTTGAAGACGTTTGAGAGTCCTGTAACAGCTCTCACAGAGTGGGACGTATAACATCGCTTATACCAGTAAAGGTACACAAGGTTTATATGCGATGTTTAACATTTTAAACTTCAGTAGACCTTTTTCTTGTTATATTTTGGAGGCATATTGATGATATAGTTTGTCACAGGAAGGACGTGGTGGTGATTTCCAGTGAGGACATCGTCTGCCATACATTTCTCAGCTTTGTACCTTTATGCAGTATGTGTCAAAGTAGTATTGTATGCAGCATTTCTGTGGGTATATAACGTTTGTTTTTGTATTATTTGATATAATCTGCATACAACGGTTTCACGGGTTGTCTTTTAACAAACCAAAATGCGAATAAATATATATATAAAATAATACATATCAATGCCTAGAGGTCAAGAAGAAGATGTGGATGTATGAAATAGTTTGTATGTAATTCGCTTTTGGTTTTCAAAGCAAATGGTTTGTATAGCTATCTTTGAGGGTTACAAATGTGAACAATTTCTATTTTGTAATTTTTTTGTTTTTGTTTCGGAGGCTTAACACACTCTGTGCAAAAAACGGCTTTTTACGTGCCATAAGCGTAAAAAGTCGTTTTTGGATCGTTTGATCTTTTTACTTTGATCCCCGCTCTACACAGTTGCCCAGAGCGATCTGCATCACATTGGAACTGCATTCTGATCGACTATCACCAGGTGGCAGTATCATCCCGTGTCTGAACTGCATGGGGCTCTGGGCTGATAGTCAGCTTCACTTTCAGTTTCTCCTTGCGAGTGGCCCCTCCTTCTCCTAGGACAGAAATTCACAGTCCTCACCTTGGGATTCCATTGCATAAGCATATTTGACCATCGAAACGTGTATAGACATATACACTGGTAATCGCAATGGCGATGCGATCACTTGGAATTATTCTTTTGGAATACCTTCTGGCTAAGGAGGTACATTCTATGTCTATTTTACCTAATCTGAAACGTGTTTTTTCTAACGATCACAGTTCTGTGTTTCAACGGACGAGAAACATGCTCGGCAAACGCGGTCATAGTTTTTGTTAAAACGACCCGGTAACATTCGGTCCATCCTCCCATATCTCCCAGGGGGAAACAACACCCCCAGCATAACAGTGGTGCCCCTAAGACCATACAACTAGAGCGACACACACACACGGAATGATAAGGGTTCAGCACGGACAATTGTGTTTGTTACTTTCCTGTCGACAAACGAGTTCCTGTTAGCTAGCAAGTAGCAAGTCAAATTTAAGTTGATGTTGAATACTAACATTTAGCAAGATTTTATTTTGCAAACTACATTTTGTGTCGTCGTTTTTAGTCAACGACATTGCATGGATAAATTCATCATGTTAGTGTCACATGATCTCCATTAACGTGACGTCTCGTCTCGTTTTCGTCAGGGGAAAAAGCTTCGTTGATGACACTGTAATTAACACTGTATAAGACAGACATATAGCGCATCAGCATGGTGCTTCAGCCTTCAAGACCGTTGAAGGCTGTCTGGAATTGTGCATTGTTGTATTGTGTGTAATGATGACTGAATAAAAAACTACTACTACTAAACTATATGTACATGAAGATATCTGTTTCCATTTGACCAAGATGCAATTCGAGACAACGATAATGTTAATCCAGAACATTGTCATTTTACGTTGTTGCCATTTAAGTGTGGAGTTGATATCAATACCAAAATAGAGTTTGATTTTGAACCCCGCCCCCTTTTTAGTGGCCATCTTATTTTGTCTCCCTCGCTCTGCAACACAACTTCTGGACCGAGACATCACATTTCTGAAAAGAGCACCTTCAAGCGACAGAAAACATGTCACCACACAGGGCCGTCCCGCCCACTAGACAGACCAGGCACTGTGCTTAGGGCTCTGCATTCTGTAAATAGGGCCCAATCGTCACATGAAACATCATTTCAACTTAATTCATGTCAAAACGGCTGTCCCCTTCTAGTGCAGAGAGCTGATTTAAGCTCAAACGCAAGGACCCCCAAATTATATTTTGTCTAGGGCCCCCAAAACTCTAGGGTCGGCTCTGCCATCACGCATCCAATTTTACCGTCCAGTGCAGACACTGATTGACTTACAGTAACTAACACTTTTATGAGGAGTCAATGACATTCGTTTCACTTTAAGACAGGATTATGTTGACATATCGCATCAGTTTGTATATGATATCAGTTATTTAATGCTACATACTTTAGAGGGCAGAGGCTAGTCGCGGTTAGGTAAGGATGAGGACGGTATATAGATGTCACCACATGTGACAGACGTGTGACATGTCACATGTGTGAGGTGATGTTATACTGTATGTTTCATACAGTGTCTTGTGTTAAGGCACTTGCTCCAGAAATACCCTGTTAATAATCAGAAGAGACACACATCTAATATGCACTTTCAACAGCCTGTCTTGCTACGTTTTGATCGATGCCAGTGACACCTGCCGTATACGTTTTTGTTTAGTCAAATATGTAGTCAATGTGTAAACGTGTTTGTTTTTTTCCATCCGTCAGTGTGTCGTGTTGCTATCGTATATCTCTTATGTCTTTATGTGCGTAGTACGCGCTGGAGCAAATTCCTAACAATCTTTTGATTGATATGGCAATAAAATGTGGAATCTTGACTATTAACTATCGGTGCTCTTGTCTTATAAACAAGCAGCACACAATCCTGCTATTGTCACGTCACAAATGCGTACATTCGAAGATAGGAAGTACCACGTCGGGGGTGATATTACGCTGCACACACACACACGCCACCGTAGAAGCAGTCCCTTTCTGCTCAGATCGGGGCTGGACTAAACTGGGCCACCCGCGTGCAGATCACATGGACATAGCAGAGAGCTGAGTGACAGCAGGCTCCTCTTCCCGAGGCCCCAGAGATGATCAATCAAACACAGCCAGCATAGCCGGCGCTTTTCTATCCGGCGCTACGCCAGATAAAGATGACATTGTGTAGGAACACTTGACGGTGCACGCGAACAGCGTGATCACTCTTTAACCTTTAGGCGGGCACATTTTTCAGAAAACGCCTGAAAATTGCATACCCAAAGTCATCTGCAATTTATTATACTTTATACTTATGCATGAGTCTGGTCTCTTTTGAAAGGAAACATTCTCAATTTTCATCCACAACAGGAATAATCACTCTGAGTGCTTTTTACGTTTTTTAAGTTAAGTAAGTTACGTTTTTAAGTTTTTTTTTTTACTTCCATTTGAATCATCTTGAAACAGGAGGTGGTCACTTTTTCAGAATGACGCTCGTTGGTTGTTTCGTCTTATTCCCGGAGTTTGCAAGCAACTAATACGTTGAGTAGGGTGCCAATCGAACGGTGACCATCTTAGCTTTCAAGCAAGGTATTGGTTCATTGGCATAAAAGCATTGGATCGCCTTAAAGACGAGCCCAAAGTGCTGCAAGTGCAAAACGGGTCGTATAAGACCCGGTGCATGTTAAGAGGTTAAATAAACAAACGAGGTGTTGTGAAATAAGACGGGGACGCCTTGTCCCTAACTGAGTGTGTAGCTTGGGTATGTATGACATGGGTCTATAGCACAGTTTGGACCCACGTTGTGTCTTTATCTCATGGCACGTGGGGCTGCCGATGAACGTGGCCACCCATCCACTCACTCAATCACAGAC
The DNA here is from genome assembly GCF_963971535.1 of Notolepis coatsorum. Classification (NCBI taxonomy): domain Eukaryota; kingdom Metazoa; phylum Chordata; class Actinopteri; order Aulopiformes; family Paralepididae; genus Notolepis; species Notolepis coatsorum. Next base: position 160,257,129 of record NC_140166.1, read on the forward strand.
AATCTGGCAAGGTTGTGTTGTCGAACATGTGCGCAGGTAGCTGTATGCATTTAGTTGAAGGACACCATATTCTGTGTTATTCAAAAAATGTACTAGTTAGCTCGTTGATAACACGTTATTGCAAATGCCCATTAACCTCTTAAACATGCGCCCAGAAAAGCGGCAATTGTTTTTACTTGAACTTGAGGACTGCATACTTTTCTTACAAAGCTTATCTTTATACTTTATGCCTTATGCATAAGCCTGGTCTCTTTTGAAAGATAACATTCTGAAGCTTCTTACAGAATAAAGAAAAAAAAACTATTAGCGCTAATTAAATAGAGTAACATAGGGCTGAACTTGAGTTGTACTTCAACTTGTGTACTCGTGTTTTTTCTGTAGTAGTTGCAATATTCAGCACTCATTTATTTGATGCATAACACTCAAAGAAATGAATGTTTTTGTTACCCTTTAAGGGTAAGGTTGGACCCAATTTAGTTTGGGTTAGAAGTGTGAGGGATTCAGGGAATGATCTTTGAGTAATGGAACATTGATCTTACCAATGTACCTGTTGTTGTTGTACAATGTGTCTGTTGTTGCAATGCATTATTTGGTGACCTGTGTTTGCTGTGAGTCATATAGATTTGGACCGATGTCGGGCTTCATTCTATTACTTACTCTATTGTACCTGGCTACCAGGTTGTGTCTCCTCTCCAAAACGGTCTTAAGTCTTAAGTGTTTCTGTGCCTAAAAGTCCGGACTTGTATATTCATTCCTACTCCAATCCCTCCGGATCTGACGAAGTTGCCTGTCACATCAGTTATAGTGGTGCAGTTCTGACATGCCATTCACATGCTCCTTCGCTGGGCCGATTATGAAACGTAATATCACATGTCTTGCATCTCTCTCTAGCATCACAACGCTGGCGACAACATGGCAACATTCACCACTCATTTCCGGGTCCACATGTCTCTCCGGAACAACCTCTTTGCTTCTATACCGTAAACACATTTTTTTAAAGTCCCGCAAGAGAGATGAACACGACGCATGCTGATTTATTTTTTCTTCAGGTGAATGGAAGAAATATGCGTTATTATTCGTTCAGGTTAGCAAACCACTAGGCGGAGGACTTTGGAAAACCTTCCCTACTAAAAAGGGGCGTTTTTGCGACAGTGGCTCGGTAGGTAGAGCAGTCGTCTGGTTATCTGGAAGGTTCCCGGTTAGATTCCCGCTCCTCCCGGGCAGCTTGTCGAAGTGTCCTTGAGCAAAGACACTTAAACCTGAATTGCTCCCGATGAGCAGGCTGTGGCACCTTGCATGGTCGCCTCCGCCGTCGGTGTGTGAATGGGTCAAATGTGAGGAACAAATTGTAAAGCTCTTTGGATAAAAGCTGCTATATAAATGCAGCCATTTACCATTTATCATTAAAAATCAAAGGGAATTCACCTGTGAACATGCGGGCGCAGGTGAACGTTCCTAAACCCCCGGAGAGCGCGGCGCTACCTGTGATGAGTCCGCGGAGGTTCCCTCCCTCCTCCTCCTCTTGTAGGTCAATAAATTCCATAGCCGTGTCCACAGGAAGGAGGCCACCAGGCAGACGCTTCCCACTATCCAAATGTCCTTGTCCTTCAGGAAGTGCTCCATGATAGAGACGGCACACAGCCCGGTACACCTCGCTCTTCCTCCTCCTCCTTCCTGCTCTTCCTCCTCCTCTGCAGGAAAACGCTGTCTTATTTCAGTCCCTCGTCCACCGTCCTGCTCTTCGTCTTCGACCTCCTCCTCCTCTTCCTGCAGGAAAACGCTGTCTTATTTCAGTCCCTCGTCCACCGTCCTGCTCTTCGACCTCTTCCTCCTCTTCCTGCAGGAAAACGCTGTCTTATTTCAGTCCCTCGTCCACCGTCCTGCTCTTCGACCTCTTCCTCCTCTTCCTGCAGGAAAACGCTGTCTTATTTCAGTCCCTCGTCCACCGTCCTGCTCTTCGACCTCTTCCTCCTCTTCCTGCAGGAAAACGCTGTCTTATTTCAGTCCCTCACAGCGACCCACGTGGCGGGCGATCCGGTCTCTCGGGTGGCGACCGGTGGACTTGTTGACATGGAGCGGGACAAGCGGGGCGATGACTGCAAAAACGAGAGAACGGGCCTCTCTGTGGCTGTGCAGTGATCTCTCTCTCTCTCTCTCTCTCTCTCTCTCTCTCTCTCTCTCTCTCTCTCTCTCTCTCTCTCTCTGTCCTCTCACTCAGAACAGGACACGGACACGGGGGTGGTCTGCGCTGTCATGCTGTCACACAACAGCAGTCGCCCACCCTGTCCACCTCAGTCTCCCACCCCTCCCCCCTCCTCCACCATCTACCACCCCCCCCCCCCCCCCCCTGCCGGGAGACCTATAAGGAGAGAAGGCGCTGTCTCCCGGCGGACGAGAGGAGGACAGGTGGTGTTGGTCTTCAGGGTGTTGTCACTGTGTGCAGCAGCAGCGTCAGATGCCTGGTGCTGCTGGCATGTGTGCCTGAGAACCTGCTGGTGTCCTTTAACCTCAGACACAGCACTTCCTGCATGCAGACATAGTCCCAGTGTCCAGGGGTCGCTGAGTATATATCTGCCCGGGCCACACTCTGCACTCTCGCCCCCTCTGTGCTCCACAAACAGACACAAGTGCTCACGCAAATAGATATGTTAATGCCACACGCACGCACGCACACAGAAGTATGTTCACGTGTGCACTAATGTGTAGGTACGTCGTGTACCCGTGTGTCTGTGTGCGTTTGTGTGTGTGTGTGTGTGTGTGTGTGTGTGTGTGTGTGTGTGTGTGTGTGTGTGTGTGTGTGTGTGTGTGTGTGTGTGTGTGTGTGTGTGTGTGTGTGTGTGTGTGTGTGTGTGTGTGTGTGTGTGTGTGTGTGTGTGTGTGTGTGTGTGTGTGTGTGTGTGTGTGTGTGTGTGTGTGTGTGCGTCCATGCATATGTGTGGCGTTAACACACTTGCGTACAAGATTAAGGCACTAACATCAAGCACAACAAAATGGCAAGAATGTACAGTAGATCCACCTGTGTGTGTGGAGAGCAGTGAGAGATCTGTTAGGAGAGCAGTGAGAGATCTTTCCAGCATTGTGTGTAGCTACAGTAGATCCACCTGTATGTGTGGAGAGCAGTTAGAGATCTCTCTAGCAGTGTCTAGCTACAGTAGATCCACCTGTATGTGTTAGGAGAGCAGTAATAGATCTCTGTCTAGTTACAGTAGATCCACATGTATGTGTTAGGAGAGCAGTAATAGATCTCTGTCTAGCTACAGTAGATCCACCTGTACGTGTTAGGAGAGCAGTAATAGATCTCTGTCTAGTTACAGTAGATCCACCTGTATGTGTTAGGAGAGCAGTAATAGATCTCTGTCTAGCTACAGTAGATCCACCTGTACGTGTGGAGAGCAGTGAGAGATCTGTTAGGAGAGCAGTGAGAGATCTGTTAGGAGAGCAGTGAGAGATCTGTTAGGAGAGCAGTGAGAGATCTGTTAGGAGAGCAGTGAGAGATAGTAGTAGTAGTAGTAGTTTATTGTCACGAATAAAGTACAGGTACATTACAGTGTGATGCTTGGTTCATACACATACAGCTCAGTATTCCACAATTATTACAGTTGATAGTAATAATGGCACACATAAATTTCACAGACATGCGCATTTGATGATACATGCAGGACTAAGTCTTGAGACAACGTATGTGTATCACCGCTGCCATGACAGTGAGAGATCTGTTAGGAGAGCAGTGAGAGATCTCTCCAGCAGTGTGTTTGTGGAGCCTCTCTGGAGCAGAGCAAACATTCTCAGTATCACGATAAAATAAGTACATTTTAACATTTGAGGCTTTTGTCCAAAGCGACTAACAGGTTCTCTACATCAAGTCAGAAGGAAGGGTATACACAACTCTGGCAGCTGTAACAGTCACAAAATGGGCCTACTATATTTTTGTGTTATTATTTAGTTGCAGTGCCATGTTTTGGTCACTAAGTGGTGCTCCTTGTTTGTACTTGTTTGTAGCAACAGGTTTAATTAGATTTAACTTGAGACAGTGACTCACTTCCTGTCTATACCTGCCGTCCGGCACAACGTTATCTTGTCTTCTCTAGGAACGATTTGGCTCATGTCTGTGAATCTATATATCGATCTACATGTATGTTGAGAGAATATATTAAGCCTAACGGTATTTTTGGTGTGAGAAATCCCAACAGCGATGACATCAGAGTAGCTCTTTGCTAAGCTAAGCTATCCTGGTGTAATTCTTTAATGCTAACAAATTAACGTCACACAGCCAGACACCTTACACAGATAAGGGTAACAGTGTTGAACTTGAGTGCTACAGTCTTGAGTGCATAGTAGTAAAGACATATTAGCATAGTATCTGGTAGGGGTGGGGGGGGGGGGGAATCGATACGTAGTAGTATCGCAATACTACTGTACAGTACTGGTGATACTTTATCGATACAGGGACGCCAAGTATCAATATTTAATTATTCATACAAATAATTAAAAAATGTATAAGGAAGTTGCATTGTTAATTTCAATACCTGTACTAGTACAGTAGTCCACACAGCACACACATGTGCATTCAGTTAAGTTGGAATATGACTGTGATACAAACAGTTCAGTTTGTCAGGTACATGCAACATAGATTACAGTTTACATCTGTCTGCTTGAGAAAATACCATGTTCTGCAATAAAAATGATTGAAGTGAGATGAACAGACTGAACTTTATTTTATTAGATAAAACATGTTGACAAAGTTTTACTTTGCAGTTAAAAAAAGGTAATAAATAAAATGTGATAAAAAAATATATATATATAATTTTTTTTAAATACTCAGCGTATCGCAATATATTTAGTAGCGCGATACTATCGTATCGCGACGCAAGTATCGCGATAGTATCGTATCGTGAGGTCTCTGGCGATTCCCACGCCTAGTATGTAGTAATATAGGCACAGTAGATTACTTAGTAGCAAAGTGCATAATAGTAAACTACAGTACAAAGGTTAGTCGTTTCTTAGTTCTTGATTGAAGTACTGATGTACTGTATGTATGTGGTACATGTATGTATGTGCTGTACCTACTTATGTTTGTATGTACAGTATGTATGTACTGTATATATGTATGCATATGTAGAAGGGTGGATTATCCCTACTTTATGAGAGTAGATGTGCACTGTCACCAGGTAGTGGGAACACAGCAGATCTGGGTCCGGCTGAGTCCCTGACTGTAGTGTAGGGGTATTAGAATTGGGATTTAAGAGAGGGAGCGGCTGGGGCCTAGGGTTTACTAACCTAGGGGTGATGCGCTGGTCCTACTTGCCCTCCAGGGCGACTTTCAGTAATTCCCCAAACACCCACACTTCCCCTAATACCTCCCACACTCTCCCACACCCGGTGGCAGTAGTAATGGATGATATAATTTCTCCCCAAAGCAGTACCTTTCCTTGTTGACGAACGGAGACCTGTCCCAATGATGCATAGGCCGTGGGTAAGAAGGGGTTAAACAGGGGCCGCGTCCTAAAAGTCTGTGCCGACCAACTGGCCCCGGTATTCACTGACATCTTTAACCTGTCCTTAGAACAGGCTGTCATCCCCACCTGTCTGAAGAAGTCCATCATCATCCCTGTACCCAAAAAATCTACGCCCGCTTGCCTCACCGACTACCGCCCTGTAGCCCTCACCTCCATAGCCATGAAGTGCTTTGAGAAGCTAGTGAAGGGCTACATCTGTTCCTCCCTCCCCATCAACCTGGACCCCCTGCAATTTGCATATCGCCCCAACAGGTCCACGGAGGACGCCATAGCCCATGTACTGCACACAGCAGCATCACACCTGGACAAGAGGCAGGGGAACTATGTGAGAATGCTGTTCATCGACTACAGCTCAGCATTCAATACCATAGTCCCCTCCAAACTCATAGCCAAGTTCAGGGACCTGGGCTTGAACTATGACCTCTGCCAGTGGGTCTTGGACTTCCTGACGGGCAGACCCCAGGTGGTAAGAGCAGGCAACTGCACCTCCTCATCCATCACTCTCAACATAGGGGCCCCCCAGGGCTGTGTTCTGAGCCCCCTCCTCTACTCCCTGTACACACATGACTGCGTGGCACAGCGGAACAACAACACAATCATCAAATTTGCTGATGACACAGTAGTGGTGGGCCTGATCTCTGCCAACGACGAGAGGGCCTACCTGGAAGAGGTAGAGAATCTGTCACAGTGGTGTCAGGAGAACTGCCTCTCCCTGAACGTCAGCAAAACAAAAGAGATGATTGTGGACTTCAGGAGGTCGGGGGTCAAGGACTACAGCCCCCTCAGCATCGACGGGGCACCGGTTGAGAGAGTGAACAGTTTCAAGTACCTCGGAGCCCACATATCCGAGGACTTGACATGGACCACACACATTGACAGTGTTGTGAAGAAGGCACGACAACGCCTCTACTTCCTCAGGCGCCTAAGGAAGTTCCAAGTCAGTCAGAAGATCCTTAGGAACTTCTACTCATGTACAATAGAGAGCATGCTGACTGGCAACATCACCTCCTGGTTTGGGAACAGCACTGCACAAGACCGTAGCAGACTACAAAGAGTGACACGTTCAGCCGAACGCACAATTGGAGGGGGGCTTCCCACCCTCCAGAACATTTACAACAAGCGGTGCAGGGGGAAGGCTAAGAGAATCATCAAGGACTCCAGCCACCCGAACAACTGCCTCTTTGAACTGCTGCGGTCAGGCAAGCGATACCGGAGTCTTAAGGCGAGCACAGAAAGACTCAGAAGAAGCTTCTATCCCCAGGCCATCAGGCTGCTCAACGAACAATAAACACTATGCAACAACCATCAAATGCACACAGCACACACACCCACACGCACACACTCACTTAAACAAACAACACACTGCAGCACCCACTCTCCACACTTTAGATCACACTAACACACTTTATATTTATTGATAAAGGATTTGCACTAATCCTAATTGTACCTAAATTGTACCTCATCCCATTTCTGCTTTGCACTATATAGTATTGTATATTAGTACACTGCATAGTATATTGTATGTATATGGTAACTCAGTTACGTCTATTCTGCATCGAACATTGTACATATGTCTATACTGAACACTGTGACCTCATTTTTTACTTCTAATTTACATGCCATACTATGTTATTTTATTTCATACTTATCTTGTCTTGCACAGTCTCTGGAGCGTAACAGTAAGAAGCATTTTGTATAGAAGTATTCTGTACTTCTGTATGACAACTATTAAAGAAACTTGAACTTGAAACTTGAATAATGTACCTTAACCGAAAGGAAGGGGTTAAACAAGAATGCACATTAAGGGACACGCACACAGTGATCCCATTTGTACGCCTCTCCTTTTATATAGATCAGCATATAATCAATACAAGGCACAAGGTTAATATGCTTTACACTCGTCCGCAGGGAGAGAGAGAGAGAGAGAGAGGGTACTGGCGAGCTCCGCGAGCTCCGCGAGCTACTCAATGGGATTTATTATTATTAGACACATGTGCGGTCTGCACACCTTAACCACATAACCAAAAAATACAGTGGGCCCACAATTGAAACAAAAGTCCTATCTAAGCCGGCATTCCCCAAAACAACAAACGTCGGGGCGCCCCTAGTCACTGGTGCACGTGCCAGTTCAAAGTATCTATTCTCTTCACCCTTAGAGGGCACGCTCTCGAAAAGGAGAATGTTCGCCGATAAAGTTCCAGCGCTCGGAGCGCTAACAGTACCTGGCTTGAGTGTACCAACCGAGTGCTGGCCTGCTCCCGCAACGAATGTCCGTGCTGCGAGATGGCCGTCGAACGGTCCCGTGGTTGTCACCTGTGGTAGCAGGGGGCTGGCTGGGCTGATGTTTAGGCAGGCGAAAGCTGGACTGGCTGTCGGCTAGGAGAATGCTGGAGGCGGGTGCGGTCCGGCGACGTCTGTTGCGGTGTCCGCTGCGGGGCTGGGAGACGGTAGAGCGACGCGCAAGCTAACTGTGCTACTAGGCCTATACTTGAAGCTAAGCTTTGGGTCAGTGCGACCCCCTAGCCTTCCGCCTATACTTTACTAAAACGTAGCGCGTGCAATATCCACAGCACTCTCTGGCAGTAGAATGAATGTCTTCTTCTTGGTTCAAACGTACCCTAAGCACTAACTGGGAAGCTAAACTATCGCATACGACGTTACTATCCCGCACCGTGACGGGAGTCGTATTCCGCGTGTCTTTAGTGTCGGGAGCTCCTGCTCCACACGTCCGCTTGCTTCAATGAAAAACGACGAAGAGGTCGTCCCGCTGTAAGAGCTCCACCTTTAGCCAGCTTCTTCCTCACCTGTTGCCACCAGCCCAACGTCGCACCAGCTCCTCCTGGCGACAGTCCAGTTACACAACGTTATCGTGAACACAGTAGAATACAAGGAGTTAGAGTTAGACACATTGAATTACGGTTAGACATATTCAGGTGTCTACACATAGATATATATAAAGACTAGATGGCGCAAGGCGGAGTCTCCCGCGTAGTTCACCGGCGACCATCTTGCTACAGTTAACTACTGCTGTGAGTGTTCTGCACAAACAAAAATACTCTTAACTCGCTGAAATCATGACGGATTTACAAACGGGTTGGTTTAATACAAACGTTATTAACGTGGCTATGATTCTTGCTTGGAAGAATTTGTGTTAAAAATGTTTTATTTTCATATGAAACTCCATTATAAGTATGCAGTATGATAACTACATCGCTGACGTTTTTAACAAACCAAACGGTTGAAAATGGAGCAAGGTTGTTGGTTATTTCAATAGTGGTTGATGGTTATTTCAATAGTACATCATGCACTATAGACATTCATGTTGTGAGTGGGCGTGCTCCCCGAAGCAAGATGGCCACCATGTGGCAACGTCAGTCTCTGTTGGCCAGCAGCGCAGGTGAGTCATCTAGTCTTTATATATATCTATGTATGTATGTATGTGATATACGTATGTATGTACAGTATGTATGTATGCATGTACTGTATGTATGTGCTGTATGTATGTATGTATGTGCTGTATGTATGTGCTGTACGTGTACGTATGTATTTATGTATGTGCTGTATGTATGTATGTACTGTATATGTGTATGTATGCATGTATGTATGTATGTATGTATGTATGTTTTTTTTTACCCAGGTAACCCTTTCTCTTTGAAATGTCCTCCAGTTTAAACGTACAGATTTATGGTTTCATGGTTCCTCCAGTAGCTATTTCATGTTGGGAGCGCCGCAGGCCGGGCTCCGTGTTACGAGCAGCGGCAGCTGGGAGGCCAGGGGTTACAGGGGTTATGGAGTAGGGACCGGCCAGGGGGGAAGGAATCCTCGGGGGGAATCTGAGCACAACCTCTGCAGCGGCGATGGGACTTACGGCTCCTCTCTGGGAGCCAGAGCGTACGGCTCTGTTCTTTTCCCCGAGAAGAACTGTTAGTTTAGGCTGTGATCAGATTGGACGCCTTTTTTTTTGTGCACTCTAATGCGAGGCACCGCTGTGTACCTAGATAATCAAAAGTGCACAGGGTGCAACCAGCGATACCACGGATTACCGTCGCTGCCTCAGCTTACGTTACATACATACCGTGCCGCTTCAGTGTTTAGACCTCTACACTACCCAGCCTCTCTAGTGTTTAGACCTCTACACTACCCAGCCAGCCCTAGTGTTTAGACCTCTACACTACCCAGCCAGCCCTAGTGTTTAGACCTCTCTACACTACCCAGCCAGCCCTAGTGTTTAGACTGCTACACTACACTACCCAGCCAGCCCTAGTGGTTAGACCTCTACACTACCCAGCCTCTCTAGTGTTTAGACCTCTACACCACCCAGCCAACCCTAGTGTTTAGACCTCTACACCACCCAGCCAACCCTAGTGTTTAGACCTCTACACCACCCAGCCAACCCTAGTGTTTAGACCTCTACACTACCCAGCCAACCCTAGTGTTTAGACCTCTACACTACCCAGCCAGCCCTAGTGTTTAGACCTCTACACACTACCCAGCCTCTCTAGTGTTTAGACCTCTACACTACCCAGTAAACCCTAGTGTTTAGACCTCTACACTACCCAGTAAACCCTAGTGTTTAGACCTCTACACTACCCAGCCAACCCTAGTGTTTAGACCTCTACACTACCCAGCCAACCCTAGTGTTTAGACCTCTACACTACCCAGCCACTCCAGTGTTTAGACCTCTACACTACCCAGCCACTCCAGTGTTTAGACCTCTACACTACCCAGCCACTCCAGTGTTTAGACCTCTACACTACCCAGCCACTCCAGTGTTTAGACCTCTACACTACCCAGCCACTCCAGTGTTTAGACCTCTACACTACCCAGCCACTCCAGTGTTTAGACCTCTACACTACCCAGCCACTCCAGTGTTTAGACCTCTACACTACCCAGCCACTCCAGTGTTTAGACCTCTACACTACCCAGCCACTCCAGTGTTTAGACCTCTACACTACCCAGCCAACCCTAGTGTTTAGACCTCTACACTACCCAGCCAACCCTAGTGTTTAGACCTCTACACTACCCAGCCAACCCTAGTGTTTAGACCTCTACACGCTACCCAGCCATCCCTAGTGTTTAGACCTCTACACTACCCAGTAAACCCTAGTGTTTAGACCTCTACACACTACCCAGCCATCCCTAGTGTTTAGACCTCTACACTACCCAGTAAACCCTAGTGTTTAGACCTCTACACTACCCAGCCAGCCCTAGTGTTTAGACCTCTACACTACCCAGTAAACCCTAGTGTTTAGACCTCTACACTACCCAGCCAACCCTAGTGTTTAGACCTCTACATCTACACCACCCAGCCAACCCTAGTGTTTAGACCTCTACACTACCCAGCCAACCCTATAGTGTTTAGACCTCTACACTACCCAGCCGCTCCAGTGTTTAGACCTCTACACCACCCAGCCACTCCAGTGTTTAGACCTCTACACCACCCAGCCACTCCAGTGTTTAGACCTCTACACTACCCAGCCACTCCAGTGTTTAGACCTCTACACTACCCAGCCTCTCTAGTGTTTAGACCTCTACACTACCCAGCCACTCATATAGTGTTTAGACCTCTACACTACCCAGCCGCTCCAGTGTTTAGACCTCTACACTACCCAGCCACTCCAGTGTTTAGACCTCTACACCACCCAGCCACTCGAGTGTTTAGACCTCTACACCACCCAGCCACTCCAGTGTTTAGACCTCTACACTACCCAGCCACTCCAGTGTTTAGACCTCTACACTACCCAGCCGGTCTAGTGTTTAGACCTCTACACTACCCAGCCACTCCAGTGTTTAGACCTCTACACTACCCAGCCAACCCTAGTGTTTAGACCGCTACCCTACCCAGTCACACCAGTGCTTAGACCTCTACACTACCCAGTAAACCCTAATGTTTAGACATCTACACTACCCAGCCACACCAGTGCTTAGACATCTACACTACCCAGCCACACCAGTGCTTAGACCTTTACACTACCCAGCCACACCAGTGTTTAGACCTCTACACTACCCAGCCTCTCCAGTGTTTAGACCTTTACACTACCCAGCCGGTCTAATGTTTAGACATCTACAGACCTCTAGTTTGACTTTTCTTTCTTTATTGTTTTACTTGGATCATCAGCATAGAAAGCAGCACAGAGCTACAGTGTCAGGATTTGAAGGCTTCAGTATCAATTGCTTCTATAATTTTAATTTTGTATATCCAATCACTCTTACTTCGTTAGCATTTCCAGTTTCCCTATTACAGTAAGACACATCACAGGACAGGTGCGTCTCGGTTCAAAAGGCCCAGATCGTTCACGAACGACACATCACTACTCCTTGGTGGAGTGTAGGTGTACAGTAGCACTGTCTGTCAAAGACACCGAAGGACACTGGGTTGTATTATGTGCACATAAAACTATGCGACAGGTTAGAGAACGATGGTGACAAGCGGATATGAAGAGGGAGAGCTAGGAGAAAGGCTTAAGTGGACAGAGTGGTGGTAGAGAAAAGGAGGTGAAGGAGAGAGCGAGAGAGAGAGAGAGAGAGAGAGGGGGGGGGGAAGAGGGGGAGAGAGAGGGAGAGAGAGAGAGAGCGAGAGAGAGAGAGAGAGAGAGAGAGAGAGAGAGAGAGAGAGAGAGAGAGAGAGAGAGAGAGAGAGAGAGAGAGAGAGGAGGGGATCACCCTGCAGTCTGATGGACTGAGGGTCTGATATTACTTGTTTTGCACCCACTTGGCACCCTTCCCTGGACTATCACCATGGCTGCCTGTTACTTGGCTACGGGACAGAGAGAAAATTAAAGCACCGTTGATATTATAGATCCCTTTTCAGTGGTTTGAGAGTTGCTAGGCAACAGCTTGTACCCACGTTTGTTTCCTGTTGCAGTGCTGTCACTAATATCGGCAGCTAACAGGGAATCAAAATGTAGCCCGTTTAGAATGGTTTATGCTATCAAGTTGAAACCGTCTATATATTTCACCAACAATTATTATTGGTATAATTATTATTATTGGTATTATTGGTATTATTATCATTATTTGTGTTATTTGTATACTAGTATTATTATTACCGTTATTATTACTATTATTATTATTATTATTATTATTATTATTATTATTATTATTATTATTATTATTATTATTGTTGTTGTTATTGGTATTATTACTAGTAGTAGTGTTGTTGTTGTTGTTGTTGTTGTTGTTGTTGTTGTTGTTGTTGTTGTTGTTGTTGTTATTATTATTATTATTATTGGTGTTGTTATTATTATGGTTATTATTGCCATTCTTTATTTATTTATTTTTACATAAAAAGGTGCATAGGAAAAGGAATACTTTCAGACATCTCTAATACCACCTAGTTTATACAACAAGACCATTTTAGACGCCCCACTATTCCTGTGCCTGTCCAGGGTCGCCACCTTGTGGCTCCTGACCGCATGTACACCATTGGCCAACTACCACACTATCCTTTCAAAGAATGTTAAAGCTTTCATTCCAAAAATATATCTATAAGCCATCCATCTTATCTGAAGATCATCATAACTCATATATAAAGGTCATAACTCAATGCTTAAAAAATAAAAGTGATGTCATCTTCCACAATGTTACTATTTCGTAAACAAAGGTCTCACAATAACTTTAATAGCATCTCATACCTCGCTTAACGCTCATACCATTCATTCACATTTTGTTAGTATACCATTTTTGTTTTTATTCAAAATGCTGGATATCTCAATTGGAAATTAATTTAGGAACCCACAGCTCCCCCAACAGGTGTTTGGAACTAGAATAGGCTGTGGCTTATCTATGCGTAACAGTAAGAATCATTTTGTACGAAAGTATTCTGTACTTCTGTATGACAACTATTAAAGAAACTTGAAAACTTGCTTATTGGGCCCACCTTAATCCATTATCTCTCGCTGTAGGCCAGGGGGGGGCTGTAGGTCGGGGGGGGGGGGGGGTAGGCCAGGGGGGGGCTGTAGGTCAGGGGGGGGGGGTGTAAGTCAGGGGGAGGCTGTAGGTCAGGGGGGGGCTGTAGGCCAGGGGGGGGGGGGGGGGTGTAGGTCAGGGGGGGGGCTGTAGACCAGGGGGGGGGATGTAGGCCAGGGGGGGGGGGTGTAGGTCAGGGGGGGGGCTACACCTTCTTAGCATGGAAGCACATAATCAGCCGACACAGACACCAAGATAGAACAAGATAGAATCTCTCTCTCTCTTATTTACTCACTCACTCATTCACTCACTCACACACTCACTCACTCACTCACTCATACATTCACTCACTCACTCACTCACTCACTCACTCACTCACTCACGTGTCACTCACTCACTCACTCACTCACCCACTCACGTGTCACTCACTCACTCACTCACCCACTCACTCACTCACTCACTCACTCACTCACTCACTCACTCACTCACTCACTCACTCACTCACTCACTCACTCACTCACTCACTCATTCACTCACTCACTCACTCACTCACTCACTCACTCACTCACTCACGTGTCACTCACTCACTCACTCACTCACTCACGTGTCACTCACTCACTCACTCACTCACTCACTCACTCACTCACTTAAAGGAACACACAGGCATTATGGGAAATGTGCTTACCGTCTTCTCCAGAGTCAGACAAGAAGATATACTGTGGTCGAAAATATTATCATGTTTATAGCTATTCTCTGTACAGCCTTGACTAGTTAATATAGTTAACTAGTATACAGCTCAGACACTAGGGCGACAGTCTTAACAGTGTTCTTAAAACAATGGCCAAGGCCCAGGACAGCTTGACTTAGATATGACATGTCCAATTAAATCACATCTTCTTCTTTTTCGTGTTGTCTTCATATCAGTGTGAGACACGACAAAACCCCTAAACCCATCTTTTGGTTTCATTTTCTCATCTTTGTTTTCATTTGTCATTCCCCAGCTGGTACCGTACTTAATTGTCAGTCTGACCAGAGCTCTTTCTTTCTCACTTTCTGGTCAGACGCTCGTGTGTACTTGTCTCAGATTGTAAACTGAGGATTTATTTTTCTGTATTTTTATACAATTTGACTCATCTGAATTTCTACAGTTCACTGTCTTGACCCATTTAAAATATTCCACAAAAACACCATTTCCCTATCTGTGCCTTCAGTATCCAAAGCTATCCGGCTGCAAGCTAGCCTAGCTTAGCACAAACAAAATGTGATAGGGATCAGCTAGCCTAGCTTAGCACAAACAAAATGTGATACGGATCAGCTAGCCTAGCTTAGCACAACAATGTGATACGGATCAGCTAGCCTAGCTTAGCACAAACAAATGTGATACGGATCAGCTAGCCTAGCTTAGCACAACAATGTGATACGGATCAGCTAGCCTAGCTTAGCACAACAATGTGATACGGATCAGCTAGCCTAGCTTAGCACAAACAAATGTGATACGGATCAGCTTTCTACTAAACGCACAGAGAGGATATTGGTATCTATCCTCTTTTTCCATGATGTTGCCATGTTCCTTTAGTTATATAAAAAAAAAAAAAAACAGCTTCTCACTTGAGTTGTGAAGCTCCTTGCCAGGAAAAGTGATGTACGTGAGAAGGGCGGGGGTTGGGAGATGAGACAAGGAGGTATAGGTGAGAGGGAAAAGGTCAGAGGGGTGGGGGGGGGGGAGGTTACCTCCTGATCTTCTCCCTCCAGCTCCACGTGTTTGAGCTCCCAGAAGCAGCGCATCGTCTCCACCTTCTCCAGGTGGCGGTAGAGCGCCAGCCGGCCCAGGCGGAGGCGGAGGCTGTTGCTGCGGTTACGGGTGACCTTCAGCCTTTCCATCCTCTCCACGATGGGGGATATGGGAATCGGGGGCGGAGCCGGAACCCCAGACGAATGTGCTCGTCCGTTCTTCCTCCCGCCTCCCACGTCAATACAGAGGCTCTTTTTGTCTGCCCTGGTAGAAAAACATAAATGAAAGACGTGGGTTTTGATCACTGCCCTTTGTAATTTTCTCTATTAAATTAAGATAAGATAAAATGAGATAAGATCATTTAAGTTAAGTTCAGTTATTCCTTTATTGTTCCCCTTGGGTAAATTCGGACTTCATAGCAGCACGGGTGAGGGGGGAGGGGAGGTACAGGTATGGGCAGGGTAATAGTAGAAAAGGCATGGCGTAAAGATCACAGGTTTTCAACGTGTGGTGTTCAGGTCTGTCGGACCTGTTTCCGATGTTTACTAAAAGAGAAATGATACAAGAAGGTTCACGTCTGCCTCAAGACAAACATGAATTTATTCCATTCACGTCTTGATTATATTGGATTCTTTCTTTTTCACATTTTATCAAAAAACCAATAGTAATTTTATTGATAAATGTGATCTAGCAGAGGTAAATGGGAAACAATTTATTCATTTGATTTCTGTATAAAAACATGTAATTTCCTGTTTATTGTTTATACTTGAAAAAGACTGGAAGGGTCGAAACGTCGTATATCTGCTGTTTGTCACAAATAAACACCTTTGGAGCATTGAAAAGTGAGTTGCGAGCCCCGCTTTGTTCATGTACTACTGTTTTTATAGTTTGGCTCAGCACCAGTGGCGGCTCTGCCACTAGGGGCGCAAGGGAGCCGACCCACCTGCTGTTAAATCACAGAAGAAGAAAATAAAACTTCTTCGTTTTTTGTTTTATAGCCCTATAAATAATATAAACATGTTTAAAATGAATAATATTTACTCATTTTAAGTATGTTTGTATTTCCAATGCACAATATAACGTTATTATCTCAAATAAAAAAACACTCGTTTTCCTGAGCAGGAAGTGACATCACGTTTTTTTAATTTTTTCGTATTTCTCGGCCCGGGCTAGACGCGATAGCGCTCTGAGTGCGCGTCACAGTTTGATCGCTGTATCCGTCACAGCCAATCAGTGCATAACGCGTTGTGCGTTGAAATATGACTATTATGTTGGAATCCGGGCGCGATTTGAAGCGGTCTAGCCAGTAGCGTCAAGAATTTCTGTAGGGCATTTTGCGGAGACGCTCTCTGATTGGCCGACACCAGTATTTTTTTCCGTAGCAGAATTTCACAGAGACGATCTCTGATTGGCCGAATCCAATTTCTAATGTTCCAATTCTAGCTTATTCCGGCTAGGTTGGTTCCTAGGTTGGTCCTAGGTTGTTTGTCTTAGAGCGTGCCGTGACTGCAAGTTCTTTAGACTGTTAAGCTTAGGCACTCTTTCAAAGTTGGTTAAGGTTAGAGTTTGTCTTAGAGCATGGCCATAGAACGCCAGGTAGTTTGCAGTCTGTTCGAGCGGAAATGGACAAAGGAATGAAGTACTTGTGACTGTTGTGTGGTGCTGCTAACAAGCTAACACTTGGCTAACAAGCTATATGGCGGATGCAGTCTGGACACAGTGGACAGTGGTCTGGAATACATCAACAGTGA
Organism: Notolepis coatsorum; assembly: GCF_963971535.1. Classification (NCBI taxonomy): domain Eukaryota; kingdom Metazoa; phylum Chordata; class Actinopteri; order Aulopiformes; family Paralepididae; genus Notolepis; species Notolepis coatsorum. Next base: position 160,274,036 of record NC_140166.1, read on the forward strand.
TACACTACTTTATCAAGGCAAGCCCTCCTGCCCTGGACGTGTCAACTAAACAGTGAGTCTCTCTCTCTCTCTCTCTCTCTCTCTCTCTCTCTCTCTCTCTCTCTCTCGCGTTTGGATTGAAAATACGTGGATTATGGCTTGTTCAATATCGTCTATGTTTGAATGAATGAATGAATGAGAACTTTATTAACAGATTGCAGAATGGGTACAATACAGTACGGCTCAATACACACAATTGTTAAGAGGATGCAGACCAGAGAAAGACGTTTGTCTTGTTTACATCAGGGTCCCAGATTTTCGATTCATATCGATAGTTTAATAGCTAGCCTTGGCTCGTTTAACAATATGCAAAATATGTGTACAGCCCTGTACTCATACTGAAGTTATTCTTGGTATATAATAGGTCTGATTGTGTAACGAATCAATTCCACGTCGCGCTGTGTGAGAGAGAGAAGGAGAGAGGGAGAGATCTGCCTGTGTTTGGAGACGGGGCGAGTTTTGTTTCTAACTTTTCTATTTATATATTGTGTTTCAAGTTGTGAATTAGAGTCTAGACTATACTTTATTTGACTGGTTGTGTGTTGTTGTAGTAACAGCTACGCGACTCATTCATAAGAGCCGATTCATTGCCGTGAGCGTGAGTCGAATCGCTCACGTCTTGCCATGAGTCTGTTGCGTGGTACTGTACATGTTTGCAAAATGTTTGGTATAGCGCCCCTAGTGGCGAAGCACCCACAGGCCGCCACTGCTCAGCACCAAGGAACGGAGGATGTGCGTTATTTATTTTTCTAAATGGGAAACATTACCATACATGCTGTCTACATTGCTGTAATTGAGATAAAGTTAACATCTGTTAACACGAATCGTGCCCCGATCAGAATAGCCTGTGGAACTTCCCTGTATTTGTAATGCACTTTACATTGTACTAATAATAATAATAATACATTTGATTTATAAAGCGCTTTTCAAAACCCAAAGACTGATAATGAGCAAAACTAATTAACAGAGAAACAAAGAACCACAGGGGGAAAAAACAACAGGATGAATACACAGGACAAACAACCACAGAACAAGTAACATACAGAGTCCATTAGGGGAACAGTCAGGGAAGTAAGGAAACCGAGGGGAGGGGGGGGGGGCAGGAGGCGTGTTGCTTCTTCCCAATCCAACAGTGCAAAAATGCGGAAGCATTCGTCACCGCACGCCACTGCGGTAAAGCGCCTTTCTTTTCAGGCCCGCTTAGACAAATGCTATGGCATTTCCGCATACATTGCAACGAATCACTTGAAACCTCGGCTGGCTGTCTATTGCCATTCTCTAAGTCAAACTCTAACCTTAACCAGCTCATTAACAGCGCCTAAACTTAACCCTTCTAACCTTAAGCAACTCCGAAACAATGCCTAACCTTAACCAACTCCGAAACAATGCCTAAACTTAACCGGCGAAATGAACGCACGTTAAAAAATATTGCCATTATCTAAGTCAAACTCTAACCTTAACCAGCTCCTTAACAGCGCCTAAACTTAACCCTTCTAACCTTAAGCAACTCCGAAACAATGCCTAACCTTAACCAACTCCGAAACAATGCCTAAACTTAACCGGCGAAATGAAACGGCGAAAGAATGCCGAATGCACGTTAAAAAAAATAAAATAAAAAGAAATTGAAGGGAATCGAACTCGCCAGCAACAAGCAGTAGGATCCACAGCCATGCAGTCTTGCCAATTGAGCTATATTTCTGGATACTGAATAAGGGGCGGTTACTGGGATATAATGAGCTCCGCTCGTGTCGAACCAAGGCGGGATCTCATGCGCGGGCACCTCGCGAGCACGCCGGCGCACGCACGCACCTGGGCGCTGGGCGAAGGAAAATGAAAGGCGCATTACCGCACGCCACTACGGTACCTGCGGTGACGAATGCGGAAGCATTTTTGCACTGTTGGATTGGGAAGAAGCAACAGGCGGGCAGGAGAGGGAGAGAAAGTAGGGAAGGGGAGGGGAGGGGAGGGGGGGGCAGGAGAGGGAGAGAAATTAGGGAAGGGGAGGGGAGGGGAGGGGAGGTGGTAGGTTGGAGGGGGGTGGTTATGGGTAGGGATTTAGGGAAGGTTGTATGCTTACTGTGTAAGTCTGAGCAAGAACAGCTCTCTAGTTTCCTGGAAAACTAAGAAACAGCCCACGGTTGCACTTTCCACTTGTGAGGCGGAATACATTGCCCTTGCTACAACCATAGAAGTTATATACCTAGAACAGCTTTTGAAAGGTATTGATGATTACAAGTACACACAGGCAGTGGTACATGAGGACAACCAGGGAACAATTGCTCTTGCCAGAAACCCTGTACACAGACAGAGGTGCAAGCATGTGGATATTAAATACCATTTTATCAGGTCTACGGTGAATGAGGGGAGAGTAACTCTGATATATTGTCCTACTGACGAAATGGTTGCTGATATTTTTACAAAACCTGTAACGAAGATGAAACTGGAGAAGTTTGGAAAGATCATTTTTGGAACTTGAAATGTGTTTAGACAGAGGTCCACATTTATTTTATTTTGTGTCTTTATTTTGCTTAAGATTGTAGCAACCAGGGGAGCTCCAGTAGCTCACCGCGTACCTCGAGCGCTATTTCGGCGCCGGGGACAACCGTGCTCGTCACGGATCTGGGGTTTAGCGAGTTCGAATCCCGGACTGCAGCCGTGCCTTTCTCAGAGTGTCTTCCCCCCATCTGTACCCCCATTCAGCCTGTTTCTGTCGGTCATTCTTGACCAGAGTAAATGCGATAAACGCAAAAAAGAGCCAGCGGAATGGCCAAAGTTAAAAAAGAAAAAAAAAGATTGTAGCAACCTGAGTTCAAGTGGGGGTGTTACGAGATATGTATATATGTACTCAGGTGAATGTGCATTACTGAATGTATATATATATATGCAGTATGAATGAATGAATGAATGAATGAATGAATGAATGAATGAATGAAAACTTTATTTAACAGATTGCAGAATGGGTACAATACAGTACGGCTCAATACACACAATTGTTAAGGGGATGCAGACCCGAGAAAGACGTTTGTCTTGTTTCCATCAGGGTCCCCCATTTTCAATTCATATAGACATTTATGACATACACAACATACATGACATTTATGGCATAGGGACATATAGGTATTTAGTACTGATACATTTGTGACATAAACGGTATTCAAATATACAGTACTGTTACCCCTAGATCCTGACAGAGTATATACATATGATGGGGAGGGGACTGTACATTAGGAGGGGGTGGGTGGGTGGGAGAGAGATATACATACGGCGGGGAGGGAATATATACATGCGGTGGGGAGGAGACTGTCTATTAGGAGGTGGTGGGGGTTTTGGGCATTTACGGTGGCCAGTTTCGAATTGCAGCCTCCCGTAGGTGCTCTTTAAGAGCGGTTTTGAATGTGGGTAGGGATTCACATTCCTTTACAGCTTTGGGTAGGGCGTACTCATTTATACCACTGGGAAGCGCCGAAGCGCTATACTGAAAGGATGCACGTATGACGTCATCGTATCACATATATATGACCGCGTGAGCGGAAGTGTGTTCTTTAGGTGTGTGTGCAGGTACATGTCTCCACATGTTTTATACCTGTCTCACTGTGTGATGCGGTGAGGCTGTGCTACCAATAAATAAGCTACAGGCTAAAGATATCTCCTTGGACAAAGTGTCTTTTCTTCTATATGCAACGCAAGGGAACCTGCAAAGCTCAACATTAGTCGACTATTCGACTAATAGGGGTCAGCCCCCCTATCCTACAGTGTAAGTAGCAGCAGTGTGTGCGTGTAATTGTGCTTGTGTGGTGTGAAATCACTTATATTGCGTTTGTGTTATGCTCATGTGATAATTCAGAGTCTATCCGTTTTCTATTTAGTTCGTCTATTCCGATTTTCAATTTAAACTTTTTAAATAACTCTGTTGGGGAGGGGGGGGGGATAAGACAATTGTAATCCTGGTGGCTTTTTGCAGGTGAGGAAACTCAAACTGCTGTTGTAAAAGCACTCTTCTGCCATCTAGTAACTCTTCTTGAAACTGCAGTGTGCACTCTTCACATCAAACAGAAGGTGCCATTCAAGCCCTTGATAGCAATATGACTGTATTGATTCTAAGGTCATGATTCGATTCAATTAAATAAATATGGCATTATATTAGATTAGATTTTGTATCATTAATCATTAGATTTAAATGTATTGTCATTATACAGCACAAGTACAGTACAACGAAAATAAGTTTGGAATCCAACCAGAGTGCAAACAGTAAAGTGCCATAGTAATATACAATGTACAGGTGATTAAACTGGGTATAAAATATATAGATTAGTACTACTGAGTAATAGAGTGAATCAGATGTATGAACAGAGTATAAAGACAGTATAAATACAGGTATAAAGACAGTATGGTAAGTCATACTGGCCGGTATAACGTACAGGCGTAAGGCGTACAGAATGATATAGATATAGTATCTACACAGATGTGTAAAAAGGATTATGTGCAGGTATGTATAGACAGATGTGGATAGATAGATATACGGTAAGAATAACTATATATATATATATATATATATATATATACTCACTCACTCATTTTGATCGATCAATAAAAAAAATTACTACTCAGATGTTTGGAGTACACCCTACTCTAGAGTGTACATAACATCAGCTAATCCAGCGTCCTCCTCACTCATCTATCTCCCATGAATCACTCTACTGTATATGTAGGGGGACATGAGAGCAGCGTGTGGAAATAGATCCGGACCTCTGATCTAAATGTACTGAGTGATGATGTGGAGGAGGAATCCGCCATGGAGGCCCGCTGGCGACAGACGGCTTTCTGCTGTTTCTCTACCTGTTGAGCCCCTGGGAGGGTTGAAACTATTTGTTGGGATATTTCTAATAATAATAATAACACATGGAATTCACAAGCAATTCTTTATAGCAACACTACTATCACTGACATCTAAGAACGGCCCTTCTAAGGTTTCTCCCTTCCACATTGCCTGTGGTGCTTTTTTCCTATTGCTAGGTTTTTTGTGAGTTTTTCCGTACCTTCGCATGGGGTATGTCTGGGAGTGTTGCATTAATTTAATTTATTTATTTTACATCTTATTTTATTTTATTTTGTCTTTGTTCTTGATTTATTGTGATGTTTCTTCTTGACTTGAGAAGACGTGTCCGGCACATGGGGACATTAACGTGTGTTGTCGGGCCTTACAAATGCATTTGATTTGATTTGATTCAATTCTTTTCAGGATCCTCAAAGACACTTTACAGAGAAAAAAGTGAAAAGTTAAATCGGATCAAAGGAACAAAGGATAGAAAAAAGACAAACAACAATGGGAAACAAAGTTCAAATGCAATTTAAATACAACGCATGATCAGATGACGAGATTGAAAGCAGAGTTTTTTGGAGTGTGTTTTTGAAGGATATGTATATCCGCTGGGTGTAAATTCACTGACCGTGCTTTACATTGACAGGCGTCAGAGAAGGCTGGTGGATTCAGGTTGTTCCCGTGATTCATACACTATGCAGGCAGCAGCTTCTTCAGGCATCAAAGGCTTTTCACTGAGGGTGTCGGGTTTCAACCTCAGCACTGAAGCCTTGATAGTCACACCTGTCACCGCTCCTTACTGCGGTCCGCTTAGATTCAAGGATTCACAGACAAAGTTACAAAATGGATAGTGTGGTCCGCCGCACACATAGGGCTAAACAATATTGAATTATAACTAGGGATGTTCGATATTGGCTTTTTTACCGATATCCAATATACCGATATTGTCCAACTCTTAATTTCCAATACCGATATCAACCGATACCGATATATGCAGAGTCCCCCCCCCCCCCCCCCCTCCTCTTCCCTCAAAAGGCTTTTGCTTTTTGGTCAGGCTGCTATTGTATATACTGTAAGAATTTGTTCGTACTTGCTTGCCTGGGTAAATAAAGGTTAAATAAAAGAAAAAATCTATATATAAAGAAATTATACTTTTTTTTTTTTTTATCGATAATTTCCGATATTACATTTGAATGCCAATATCGGCTGATAATATCGGTAGGCCGATAATATCGGACATCTCTAATTATAACCAATATAAATTATTATATTGCAATATGATACAACACTATATTCAATACATTGCAAAGGCTGCAATGTGGGCATGTTTTACATACAATACAATACAATACAATGAGTGAAGTAGTGTGAGGCCCTTGTTACACACAGTGTTTTTGTGCTCGTTTTTATAAGTTTTTGAATACGTTTGCTGTCCCTATTACATAGAAATGCCGTTTTTGCCAGAAACGTTGTGGCCCTACTGAAAACGCTAAATTGTGTTTCCGTTTTGGAATAGCGCCAAAAACTCGCAGACAACATGTAGTGTAATCTGCGCAGAGTCGTTGTTGCTCAACGATCATGCGCAGTAGATACCATCTGCGTGCCCTTCCGGTGACAACAGAGCTGCAGTGGCGGCTCGCCACTGGTGGCGCTAGGGCGCCGACCCACCTGTTAAATGAGAGAAGAAGAAAAAAAACTTTTTTGTTTTTTGTTTTATAGCCCTATAAATAATATAAACATGTTTAAAATGAATAATATTTACTCATTTTAAGTATGTTTGTATTTCCAATGCACAATATAACGTTATTATCTAAATAAAAAAAAACAGCGTTTTCCAGAGCAGGAAGTGACATCACGTTTTTTTTTTTTTTTTTTTTTTCGCCCGGGCAAGAAGCGATAGCGCTCTGACTGCGCGTCACAGTTTGATCGCTGTCTCCGTCACAGCCAATCAGTGCATACGGCGTTGTGCGTTGAAATATGACTATTATGTTGGAATCCGAGCGCGATTTGAAGCGGTCTAGAAAGCAGCGTGAACTTCCGTGAGAATTTCCATAGCCGCATTTCGCGGAGACGCTCTCTGATTGGCCGACGCCAGTATTTTTTTCCATGGCAGAATTTCACAGAGACGATCTCTGATTGGCCGAATCCAATTTCTAATGTTCCAATTCTAGCTTCTAGCTTGGTTCATGGTACTAGGACTGTTGTTTGTCTTAGAGCGTGCCGTGCCGTGACTGCAAGTTCTTTCTTTAGACTGTTAAGCTTAGGCACTCTTTCAAAGTTGGTTAAGGTTAGAGTTTGTCTTAGAGCATGGCGATAGAACGCCAGGTAGTTTGCAGTCTGTTTGAGCGGAAATGGACAAAGGAATGTACTTGTTGAGTGTTGTGCTAACGTCGACGAGCTCAGCTGAGCTAACACTTGGCTAACAAGCTATATGGCGGATATCAAGCTCTCCTGCCCTGGACGTTTCAACTAAACAGTGAGTCTCTCTCTCTCTCTCTCTCTAACGTTAGTACTAGTACTAGGCTGGTGCGGGCTAACTGGCTATCGTTCTGGGAGCTAACGTTAGTACTAGTACTAGGCTGGTGCGGGCTAACTGGCTATCGTTCTGGCAGCTAACGTTAGTACTAGTACTAGGCTGGTGCGGGCTAACTGGCTATCGTTCTGGGAGCTAACGTTAGTACTAGTACTAGGCTGGTGCGGGCTAACTGGCTATCGTTCTGGCAGCTAACGTTAGTACTAGTACTAGGCTGGTGCGGGCTAACTGGCTATCGTTCTGGGAGCTAACGTTAGTAGTACTACTAGGCTGGTGCGGGCTAACTGGCTATCGTTCTGTGATTTGTTTACTTGGTAACACGGGTTGCTAAGGAATTTAGGTTCGAGGTTGAAGAAATCTCTCTCTCTCTCTCTCTCTCTCTCTCTCTCTCTCTCTCTCTCTCTCTCTCTCTCTCTTCTTAACGTTAACGGTTGTAAATAGTTTTTTTAGGAGCAGTACTACTGCTGGCCATTCATGAAGCGAGACATTGCTGATTGTTTATTTATCAATGGCTCATTGATTTAACTACTGCAGCTCTCTCGGATTGAAAATACGTGGATTATGGCTTGTTCAATATCGTCTATGTTTGAATGAATGAATGAATGAGAACTTTATTAACAGATTGCAGAATGGGTACAATACAGTACGGCTCAATACACACAATTGTTAAGGGGATGCAGACCAGAGAAAGACGTTTGTCTTGTTTACATCAGGGTCCCAGATTTTCGATTCATATCGATAGTTTAATAGCTAGCCTTGGCTCGTTTAACAATATGCAAAATATGTGTACAGCCCTGTACTCATACTGAAGTTATTCTTGGTATATAATAGGTCTGATTGTGTAACGAATCGATTCCACGTCGCGCTGTGTGTGAGAGAGAGAAGGAGAGAGGGAGAGATCTGCCTGTGTTTGGAGACGGGGCGAGTTTTGTTTCTAACTTTTCTATTTATATTGTGTTTCAAGTTGTGAATTAGAGTCTAGACTATACTTTATTTGACTGGTTGTGTGTTGTTGTAGTAACAGCTGAGCGACTCGTTCATAAGAGCCGATTCATTGCCGTGAGCGTGAGTCGAATCGCTCACGTCTTGCCATGAGTCTTGCGTGGTACAGTACTGTACTGTACATGTTCGCAAAATATTTGGTATAGCGCCCCTAGTGGCGAAGTACCCAGCGGCCGCCACTGCAGAGCTGTCCCAAATAGCTGCAGCTACCATGTGTTGTCAAGTTATTGTTATAAGGACCCCAGTCCAAGCTACAACAGTCTGCATTCCCTTAACAATTGTTTGTATTGAGCCGTATTGTATTGTACCCATTATGTAATATGTTAAATAAAGTTTACATCCATTCATTCTGCTAGCATTACCGATTGCATGAGCACTGCAGATGGCTAACGTGAGCTAGCGTTAGCTATCAGACCCTGTTAGCTCAAGCTCCTCTTTCAATCTTAACAAGCATTAAACAAAATGGCCCAGTCATCTATTCACCTTTGTTTAATACACACGGCGTTGTCTCTAATGTTATCTAGCTACTGATAGCTCCCGATATCATCAGTTAGGTGCTGGCTGGTTAACGTGAGCTAGCGTTAGCTTCTAGCCACAATGCTATACTGTTATACTGGCATACTCCATTCACGTTAGCATGTAGCTAACAATGTAGCTAACAACATTGCTGATCCTTTTTGAGACTAAACTATCCGCTCTTGGTGGTCACTTGTGTTGATGTTAGTTTTGTTTCATCAACAAATGAGAGGCAGAACACACAGTGAATGTATCCGTTTTGTTTATTGCACTTTTATTACACTTTGCTGAAAAATAAGTGCTGCATTGGGTAAATAGGCATTTAAAGATGGCGGCGCCTTGTTGACATTTTCTTTGCAGGAAGTGTATTGGCACATTCAAGTTCTGATTGGTTGAAAATTGCCTTCATGTTCGCCACCTACTGCCACCTACTGCTTTGGCAGTGTACTACATCACTGTACTCAGGTTGCAAAACGTATGTCTCACTCGGCTACCGCTACGTTGCGACCTGGAAAAGCGAAACTCATCTGAAAACGAAACTAAGGTGTAACCGCAGCCTGAAGGTGTATGGTAGACACACCTCCCTCAAAATCTGAAATATTATATAATACTACAGAATATAAGGATATTATAATATACTATATTATATAAATTGAGAATGGACCTCAGTAGAAAGTCCAGATATTTCCACAACCATACCACTATCATTGTATTCTAGCATAACATATAAACTGAAAGTGTTTCAGTTTATAGTCACATTATTCATTATTCACTTTTATCAAATGTGACTTTGGTAACAACTGCACTAGTTCCACACAGTAACACTAACACGTGTATGTACAGTACTATTTATTTATTAAATGTTTACCTTTATTTAACCAGGCAAATCAATTAAGACAAATTCTTATTTACAATGACGGCCTGGTAACACTAACATGTATGTACAGTACTACATTAGATGTTTTTGAGTGCTGACCACACTATCTGTACAGGTTTCCATTCCTGGTCTTACACACCGATGCAGAAAGCAGGTGACCTTGAAAATGATGTGCAAAAAAATAAACATTTAAATTTGTTTGGAATCGGTATATTCAAATACGACGCTTTTTCTTATCATGTGTTTGTTTGTTCCTTGTCCTTCTACACTCTCTAGCTGGTCTTTGTATTTACTGTTTTGTTTTGCTTAAACAATATTTTTTAATTGGATCATAAAATTAAAAGATGAATCATCAGAAACAGAAACTATTGGTTGGCACACACAGCAGCAGTCGCCCTGCAGCAGTGAGCTTAGTAAGTAGTTTAGGTTACAGGGCGGCCGATATAAATGGACCTGCTTTAATTATCAAATGGATTCCAGTTCCCAGGAGATGACATGATTAAGGAGTACAGGAGGTGTTCTGAGTCAAGCAGGGGAAAAAGTGCTCAGTAGAGAGAATTTGATATAAGGTGCCCCGTCCGGAGCGTGTGCCCAGGGACGCGGGAAGTCCGCGGGAAGTGGGGGTGCTGAGATATAGATCGTTTTTGATTTAATTATTTTCTTTTATATATAATTTTTCTTTTTCTTTTATAAAATATATATATATTATATAATTATACTTGTAGTTGTATTGTCTGCGAGACATCGCCACCACGCAACACGTCAAAATGCCCGCTATCTGCAAACAGCTCCACTGTCTGTGTGTATACTCTGCTTTGGTCAAATCACATTCAGCGTGGGTGGGGCCTGAGAGTGCTGGGGCTGACGTTCTGCAGATGGATACTATTGAGTCAGAGGCTAGAGCGATAGTTCAACAGGGTCTGAAACGTGTTATGAGGGGGTGCTGAGATAAGTGATATAATAATAACGTCATAGGTTTACCACTCTGGTAAACCAACACTCTCGTTCACTAGAGGAGACCACGGCCCAACTCCACGCTCTCACGCTCAGCTCTGCGGAGCGTGCGAGACAAACAATGTAACCGTTTTGATGCACACATCACAGCCCAGCTTACCCCACCTGTTGCGCCCTCCCTCTGCAATTCGTTCCCCGCATACATGATCGCCGACATGCAAAAGGTCTTCGACCACCCTCCCGGGGGCTCGGATAGTTCTGCTGGCTTGTTCACGCCAGGGAAACCGCAGATATATTCCTTTACTGCGAATTCAGCATCCCAAAACTATTCCAGGCTGTGTCTATTTTTTTACCAACGGATTTCCAGTTAAGCGTTGACGCTCCCAGGCCGCGTCTATTCGAATCCCAACCGGTTCATGCGTCGGCTACACGCTGTTAATAACACTGCATTATCGAGACAGCGCCCCTATGAGGATCTGGCAATGAATTCCAATAGTAGGGTAAATCTGCAGTGCCGCTTCGCTCTGTGACATTGAGTAGCCTCGGTTACAATGGAATAAAAGCCAAAACAACCTTGCAGTTGCAGTTACACTCCCCGCCAGCAGGGGGTGCTGCAGCCCCCGCCGCACCCCTACTTGCCGCGTCCCTGCGCGTGCCTGTAGTACATAACGGCATGATGCCCGTCCGGAGCGCGTGCCTGTACATAACGGCATGATGCCCGTCTGGACCGTGTGCCTGTAGTACATAACGGCATGATGCCCGTCTGGACCGTGTGCCTGTAGTACATAACGGCATGATGCCCGTCCAGAGCGCGTGCCTGTAGTACATAACGGCATGATGCCCGTCTGGACCGTGTGCCTGTAGTACATAACGGGATGATGCCCGTCCAGAGCGCGTGCCTGTAGTACATAACGGCATGATGCCCGTCTGGACCATGTGCCTGTAGTACATAACGGGATGATTGCTTGGCCCCCGGAAGAGCTGCTTGCAGCATCACAGTCAAAACATACACTGTACGTAACAGGGCAATTGCTTGCCCCCCCCCTGATTGCTTGAGATATGCAAGCCTAAGTCAGACACACAGACAGACACACAGCACAACCCAGTGTTCTGGACATTTTAACCCAAGACGTTCAATTGAAAAACTCAACAACAAGTTACAATGTCAGCATGTGTCAGTGTGACCATAAGAAACAGTCAGAGTCAAGGCGGCTGGGTGGCGCAGCGGACATTGCGCTCGTCACCAACGTACGAGGCACCGGTATTGACTCCGGCAGTCAGCGTTGCCTCCGGCTTGGGCCGGCCGTCATACTAACTCAGAGTCAGTGGGAGGGAAGTCGATGGGGTAGTAATCTGGACGTTGTGGACAGCGACTCCTACAGGTCGGACAGGGCGCCTGCACAGCAAAATACGGGAGAGGGCGGGGGCAGTGTGAGCCTCCTACACGTTACTCCTCGCCAATGAGAGTCCGCGCTGGCAGGTGAAAAGAGAGCAGCTGGCTGTCTCCATATGTATCGGAGGAAGCATGTGATAGACCTCAGGGCTCCCTAGAACGACCAGTAGGGGGCACATGCGTGCAACAACCAGGTAGGGGAGGTGGGAATTGGCATAACGACTAAATTGGGATGGGAGGAAAAACACAGAAAAATCAGGAGGAGAAAAAGAGGATAAAAAAAAAAAACAGTCAGAGTCTGTGAATGGCCTAACTGCTTGTAACCCAATGAAGAACAAATAGAAAGGGACAACTGTTTGACCTGAGCGTCCGGACTCATTCTTTCTAGTCTGGTGTTTTGAATTGGGACACATACGTATGGGGATGGCAGTTTTAACTGTGTTGACTAGATGGTTTTAACTGTGTTGACTAGAGGGTTTTAACTGTGTTGACTAGAAGGTTTTAACTGTGTTGAGATGGTTTTAACTGTGTTGACTAGAGGGTTTTAACTGTGTTGACTAGAGGGTTTTAACTGTGTTGACTAGAGGGTTTTAACTGTGTTGACTAGATGGTTTTAACTGTGTTGACAAGATGGTTTTAACTGTGTTGACTAGAGGGTTTTAACTGTGTTGACTAGAGGGTTTTAACTGTGTTGACTATAAGGTTTTAACTGTGTTGACTAGATGGTTTTAACTGTGTTGACTAGTTTCAAGTTTCAAGTTCAAGTTTCTTTAATAGTTGTCATACAGGGCCCTGTTTCTTGTACCTGGATAACTGAGTTAGCCGGATAACTTTAACTGGATAACTGAGTTAGCCGGACTTTCCGGTTCCCTGTACGTGGATTTTCCAAATCACCATGACAACAGATCCAAACGTTTGAGCCTGGTCGGAAGCAGGGTTTAAGTTCAAGTTAGCCGGATGAAGCACAGCCACGCCCCCGCAAAGAAAGTGACAGCGCGTTTCCTGAAATTATTCCCACAGTCTAGGATCTGCTTTATACCATTCTGAATTACGTTTTTGTGCTCCATTCTTCCAGAGGGGGCTTTTGAAATGTAAAATAGACCCAAAATGCTGATACTAAATTCACTTTGTCCTAAATAATGCACGTTATATATACCGTGGTGACGGTGGCGCTCGCTCGTGCGATGTACACATTATGTGGTTATTTTAATTGTAACTGGGATTAAGATGTCTGATGAGATGCGCTGTTTGACGGATTTGAGAAATTGAATGAGCCGTTGACGTCACATTAATGAATGAGGATAAAGAGATAAACTTCATTCAAAACAAAGGATATTCTAAACACGGGTCTCTCGTTCATTAATGTATAAACAATGAATTTATCCCATCTGGCACAGTGGTGCAGCGGTAGTGCTCAAGCCTGCCAACCCAGCGACCGGGGTTCAAAACCCGGTGTTTCCAATATGATTTTTTTGAATATAATATTAATGATTATACGCCAAAGTAGCCTGGTTTTAAGTTAAAATATTATAAATCTACATGCATTGAGGATGTCATTCTTTATATAGCTCTCAACGTGCACCAAATTGAATTATTCCTATATTGCAAAAAGAAGGAGACGACTAGGGTCTCGAACCCCGGTCGTCTGTGTGAAAGTCAAAAGAACAACCCGTTAGACCACATTGGAGATAAGTTAAAGATTGACTATACATCAATCAATGGGTAAGAGAGCCGTATCGTAATTCTGTATAACAGTTAACTAATTATTTTCGCTAGCAAGATCTCATTTGATTATTCAATCCAGCAGGCAAGTTTAAAGAAATATAATCTGATTGATTGAGGTAATGAGGGACTTAAAATTAGCCTATAGATAACGCATTTAACTTGTCGGCGAGGCGATTGAGCCGTATTGCAATCTGTCAATAAAGTCTTAAATCAATTAATCAATCAATGCCGTTAGAGAATCAGGATCTCTGCCATCGATACGTGCTGGCTTTTCACCTAAAGCGGCCACGCGCATTTAGCCTGAGTCGCAAGTCTGGCTTGAGTTAACGAGACTGAATCCACCTTCGTGGAACAGGAAAATCCCGGCTTCAAACATCGGGTTAACTGAAGCTGGATAATGACATCTTGATCGACTTAGTTGAACCACGTACAAGAAACAGGGCCCAGAAGTACAGAATACTTTCATACAAAATGCTTCTTACTGTTACGCTCCAGAGACTGTGCTAGACAAGATAGTATCAAATAACATAGTATAGCATGTAATTTAGAAGAAGAAAATGAGGTCACAGTGTTCGGTATAGACATATGTACAATGTTCTGAGTTACCATATAATATACAATACTATGCAGTGTACTAATGTACAGTACTATATAGTGCAAAGCAGAAATGGGATGAGGTACAATTTAGGTACAATTTACAGTAAGGTGTACGAGTTGTAGTGCAATCCTTCATCAATAAATATAAAGTGTGGGGAGTGGGTGCTACAGTGTGTTTGTTTAAAGTGGGTGTGTGCTATAAAGTGTGTGGAGTGGGTGCTACAGTGTGTTTGTTTAAAGTGAGTGTGTGCGTGTGGATGTGTGTGCTATGTGCGTTTGGTGGTTGTTGTTGTGTAGTGTTCATTGTTCGTTTAGCAGCCTGATGGCCTGGGGATAGAAGCTTCTTCTGAGTCTTTCTGTGCTCGCCTTGAGACTCCGGTATCGCTTGCCTGACCGCAGCAGTTCAAAGAGGCAGTTGTTCGGGTGACTGGAGTCTTTGATGATTCTCTTAGCCTTGCCCTTGCAACGCTTGTTGTAAATGTTCTGGAGGGTGGGGAGCCCCCCTCCAATTGTGCGTTCGGCTGAACGTGTCACTCTTTGTAGTCTGCTTCGGTCTTGTGCAGTGCTATTCCCAAACCAGGAGGTGATGTTGCCGGTCAAGATGCTCTCTATTGTACATGAGTAGAAGTTCTTAAGGATCTTCTGACTGACTTGGAACTTCCTTAGGCGCCTGAGGAAGTAGAGGCGTTGTCGTGCCTTCTTCACAACACTGTCAATGTGTGTGGTCCATGTCAAGTCCTCGGATATGTAGGCTCCGAGGTACTTAAAGCTGTTGACTCTCTCAACCGGTGCCCCGTCGATGCTGAGGGGGCTGTAGTCCTTGACCCCCGACCTCCTGAAGTCCACAATCATCTCCTTTGTTTTGCTGACGTTCAGGGAGAGGCTGTTTTCCTGGCACCATCCCGCCAGGACCTTGACCTCTTCCAGGTAGGCCCTCTCGTCGTTGGCAGAGATCAGGCCCACCACCACTGTGTCGTCAGCAAATTTGATGATTGTATTGCTACTCCGCTGAGCCACACAGTCGTGTGTGTACAGGGAGTAGAGGAGGGGACTCAGAACACAGCCCTGGGGGGCCCCTATGTTGAGGGTGATGGATGAGGAGGTGCAGTTGCCTGCTCTCACCACCTGGGTGAGACTGTGTTGACTAGATGGTTTTAACTGTGTTGACTAGATGGTTTTAACTGTGTTGACTAGAAGGTTTTAACTGTGTTGACTAGAAGGTTTTAACTGTGTTGACTAGAAGGTTTTAACTGTGTTGACTAGAGGGTTTTAACTGTGTTGACTAGAGGGTTTTAACTGTGTTGACTAGAGGGTTTTAACTGTGTTGACTAGATGGTTTTAACTGTGTTGACTAGATGGTTTTAACTGTGTTGACTAGGTAAGGGATAATGTATAGCTACGAGGTCATTGTCGCAAAATAATTGACCGACACAGAGTTTAAAATACCGAGCCGCCTCGGCGAGGTGTTTTAAACGTCAGTGAAGGTCAATTATTTTGCGACAATGATCGAGTATAGCTATACATTATCCCGCTTATTACATGGCTAACTTACTAACAATATACCTAATTCATTTTACATCGACTCGCAACACTGGTTCTGGCTGCGTTCTGGCTCCGCCCCCTGTCATCGCCGGCAGCAGAACACCGGCAGCGTCTAATTGCACTGAAACAGTGTGTGTCAGTGGGCTTGATTGCGAACAGCTGCGCACAGCGGTCATTATTGTCCCACAGCGGTCATTATTGTCTGATAATGACCGCTGTCGGGGGGCTATTGACCAATCACAAGCAAGCATTTCGGCGAATGTGAAAACGCCATGTAATAAAGGGTTTTAACTGTGTTGAGATGGTTTTAACTGTGTTGACTAGAGGGTTTTAACTGTGTTGACTAGATGGTTTTAACTGTGTTGACTAGATGGTTTTAACTGTGTTGACTAGAAGGTTTTAACTGTGTTGCTAGATGGTTTTAACCAGGGGTGTTGTTATGGTTTGTAACCGACCCCAATCGCACAACACAAGACAGGTGTTACGTTCTGGACACCGACTGAGGTCGGTGACCACCGACATTCCTGGCATTTGTCACTGGGCTTGTCACCTGTCCTTTCCCTGTCAATTAGTGCTGTCACTTAGGGGTGGTTCCTGATTGGCTGTCACGGGGGTGTGTGTGGAATGTTGGTATTTGGTGTCTATGTAACCTACCTGTCTTCTGCTTGTTCATTGTCAGGTCTTCACTAATTGCGTTCGGGGATAACGCGGACGGTTCTACTCTGGACCTCCAATAAGCTCCTATTTACCTTATTCCTGCCGGTGCTATTTAGCATTTGTCTCTCTTAGAATTTACTCTGTGTTCTTACTATTAAAGTTGAACCTGTTCAAGAGTAAACACTCTCTGTCTCTGTGATTGCCTTCACCCATTGGAATTCACCTACCTCCATTCTTGACAGACAGGTATGAGAGTAAGCCAAAACAGGGCAAATATTTATTATAGAACAAAAAGCGGCACAGTACCTTTAAGGGAAAACACAAAAACACTAGAGTCAAGGAAATATGGAAAATGCGGCACTGTGCCTTTAAGAGGCGAACAGGCTAAGGGACTAAGGCTAAGGGCCAGGGCTAAGCACCAGGGCAAAGTGTCAGGGCCAGGACCAGGGGCACTGGAGAGGGGGACAGGGACAGAGGCCCTGAGAGGCGGGCTGGAGACAGGGACAGAGAACAGGGTTAAGGCCTTGGACAGGGCGAGGGCCAGAGCTGCTTGCAGGGATGAGGACAGGGTTCCGACGGCGGAGGCCTGGCACGGGGACAGGGGCCCGACAGCGGGGGCCGGACACGGAGATCCTCCTCCCGTCCCTACACCGAGTAGGGCTCTGCTGCTCAGGAAGGAATCCTCCTCCTCGGATGCTGCAGACGGGCAGCGCAGAACAAAGGGGGTCCCAGGGGAACGGGATGGGAACAAGCCATCCTCCCGTGGAATACTAGGGAGCGACGACGAGCCTGGGTCCAAGGGGAACGGGATGGGCACACGCCGTCCTCCCGTGGAATACTAGGGAGCGACGACGAGCCTCACCCCAGGAACAAGGATCACGAAGAGACGCCTTCCTCCTGTGGAATCGGGAGCGATGGCGAGCCGGCTTGACGTCTGGAGTGGGAACACTGGAATTAGAGAGCGAAGACGGTGTCCCACTCCAGGCAAACGGCGACAGGTGGTGATGGCTGGCACGTCATCTCACGCCGGAGACGCGGCAGGTGATGGTAACGTACAGGATGGTAACGTACAGAACTCCATGAACACAGAACGACCCGACCAGGACTGGAAGGGAGGTCCAGGTATATAAAGCCCTCTGGGGCCCTAATCACAAACTATGACAGCTGTGTGAAGGTAGTCCAAGGGTGGGGGCTGGTGAAGGAGAGTAGACAGGGAAAAATCTCGCAAGGGTGGGGGCTGGTGAAGGAGAGTAGACAGGGAAAAGCTCAGGGAACAGGCGAATCCTCACAGGTGTAAAAAGTACCCAGATTTTATACTTAAGTGAAAGTATGGGTACTGTCTCAAAATCTGACTCAAGTAAAAGTCAAAGTGTCTGGCTAAAAACACACTTGAGTAAAAGTAAAAAAGTCCTACTTTTAAATGTACTTAAGTACTAAAAAGTAAAAGTACATTTTTTTAAAGGGATAGACCATGGGTCTCAAACTCATTCCATCATCGGCCAAGTTTTCATTTTAACTATACATTGCACCAGGTGAGTTAGTTGAAGAGGTGAGCCAATTAGTGAAATCATCAGCTGGTGTTTAGGCAAGGCTGGAATGAAACCAAGCATACACAATGTATTCTGCGATAGACAATGCTGAAATGAAAGAACTTGAAAGACACTTTTTTTGCATTAAAATTATTTAATGCACTTCTCCATTGAAGGTAAACTAACATGGACGGCATTCACATCACAGCATGAATAATATCACAATATTTAAAACAGAATGGTGTATCCTGAATAATATCACAATATTAACCACAGCATACTGGATTATCCTGAATAATATCACAATATTAAAGACAGAATACTGGAGTACCCTGAATAATATCACTATATTAAAGACGGAATACTGGAGTACCCTGAATAATATCACAATATTAACCACAGCATAATGCGGATCTGACTGTCTGTTACAAAGGGTCAGATTAAACCGAATATATATATTTACTGATTGATATATATTGCATAATATTTGTATATCGTTTGATATCCCTTGTGTATTCTTTGTACATATACACGGAATATCCCTTTAACCTAGTACAGACCATAATATTTTGTTCTCTTATTGGATAGCGTTCCACCAGCGCCAGTGCCATACCCCCAGAGTCGAGTTCAAAGCCACCGTCAGGGCTTGTCTCAACATGCCCGGTTCTGCCCAAGACTACGAGACAGGAATAAGGCTGGTACTAGTTTATTCGCCTAACATATAAATATGGCGCAGGTGAATACAGAAGTAGTTCGAGTTACCCAAGTGAAGCCTCACCCACGATACGACGTGCAGTGAAGTAGGGCCCGTTTTGCCCCAAAATAGAGTCTTGTCTTATCCTATAATACGTTTGTTCAACGTATCGTTCGCTCCTTACTAGTAAAGCCTTCATCACGAGTCAACGACCAAGTGAAGTGAGCAACCGTGCGTCTAAATAGAGCACTTATAGCCGCGTGCGAATAGGATAGTAAAGTGTCAGAGCTTAGTGGAATAACGTCAAGTTCAACCTAGCTAATGTGAAGTACCGCGCACCGGAGAATCTACACCGGTGAATGCAGAGCCCCTTTCCGGCTGGATTATTATTATTATTGCTTTGGACCAGGCTGTTGGAGCGGAGAAGAATCGTCTACACCCACTACTGTGGGATTTACCCGTGACGTGAGGAGCATCACTCAAGCCCGTCTCAAGGAGAGGCTGGCCGGCTTTCACCTGTGCTGCACGCATACTGGGATTACAGCTGCTGCTTTTCGTCTGCCGATCAGGGAGTAATATACCGCCTCCCATAGCAGGAGCTTATTGAGTCCCCGCTGATCCAGACTTTGCATTCGAACATTTCCTCCCCCTGCTGGCTTACAACCGGTGGGAACCCCCTACCAGTATATCCCGCTGCCTCCCCAGAGTACCATAGATATAATTCCTAATAATCAGGTTGTATTATTATCTCATGCGTAATATGAGAATGGACATACGTTATTGATTTGCCTACGCACATTCCTTTGCCTTATAAGAGCATCTAAGTAAAGTATATTATGTATTCTTGCTGCTAATAAATATTCGTAAACCCAGATTTGTGTGGAACCGTATCATTGTGGAGGTGTTCTCATCATATACTCGTGTACTGTATGGCCAGTAGTAATGTACATAAGACGGTAGTGGTTTAATGATACCATACTTATTAATACAGTCAGGGAATTGTACCCCTCAGTTACAATTGGTCCTTCGAGCCGGAGATAAGAATTAGCGTAATATTAATATAATATTAATATTAACATGGCCGATGATGAACACTCCACAAACGGTTCTCCTAAGCTAGATCGCCCGGAACGCAGACGGCAGCCACCTCTTCACCTAGAGGACTACGTTGTCAGTCCAATACCTAGCTTTAAAAGGAAGTTAAATACGGATAAAGTAACTAAAGCGGTTCGTAAAATTATGTCCAACCCTACCGACCAGGCTACCCCGCCAGTAGAGACCCTAGTGGGTTCTAACGTAACTGACCAAGCTCACGGTGGGGACCAGGAGGGACCCGACATGACTTTACCCCCAGAAAACGCCAACGGGACAGTCCCCGGAGAGCTCCAGGATAAAGAAAGCGCTCCAGGGACGGAACCCGACCCACTACCAGAAGAGAAGCGCGCCCAGGAGACGGACCTCGAGGCGCGCACAGAGAACAGATCTCCAACGAGCACTGCCGGAAGCCGATCACCTCCGCCGGTGTCTTCCCCCAGCGAAGCGGACAAGATGCTGGCGCAGGCACTCATCGCCACCCTGGCAGCCTCCACCGAACGCGATCGACTTCAAGCGCAACAGACGCGCGAGCGCGAACATTCTGCAACCGAGCGAGAGCGCTTCCAGGCGCAACAAAGGAGTGAAGACGACCGCATAAGACTGGAGACCAGACGCCTTCAGACGGAAGAGAACATTGAAACAAGCCGCGCCAATGCAAAGCGCAACGTCGCAAATGCACAGCTCCACGCCGCCCATGCCAGCGCCAATGCCCAGCGCGACGGCGCCAACGCACAGCGCGACGCCGCCCAGGCCAGCGCCAATGCCCAGCGCGACGCCGCCAATGCCCACCGCGAAGCAGCGCGCGACGCAGCCCATACCCAGCGCGAGGCAGAGCGCGACCGGCTGCAGGCGCAGCTGATGGACAAATTGGTTGCCATGGCGACACCCCCTCTCTCCGCACGGAGCTCCCGGAGATCGTCACGACAAGGGTCTAGGACACATTCCCCTACCCGACCAAGCGACCCGGGACCCCGCCAACAGGAGGATCCTGTCCACGTCTCCGAACCCCCTCCCCGGCCGGTCCATATGAGACCCAGCAACCGGGAAGAACCGGACCACGCCGAGAGACTGAACAGAAGACTCCAGGTCCTAGCAGAGGAAGAGGAAGAGGAAGAGGAGGAATGTCAAGCCGACCAGCAGCAACGTACTCTGGACCAGGAGGCCCAGTACAGCCCCGACCAGCAGCAACGTACTCTGGACCAGGAGGTCCAGTACAGCCCAGACGTCAGCCCAGAGGCCCTGCGCTACAAACCCCCGACTCAACTCACGGGTGAGTTTGACGCACCGCCAGCCCCGAGGAACAGCACCTGGGTACCCGACCTTCGGTACCCACCAAGCACCAGCCCAAGACGACACGTAAGAGGAGACTCGCCTAGGAGGCCTCTCCCCCAACGCTCACCGATGTGCCAGTCATCCATGGCATCGTACCTTGGCACACCGACGTTCCCGGACTTCACACACGAGAACAGAGCACAGTACACAGAGCTACGAATGTGCTTAGAGACTATGCTGTCCGACGTACCAGATGAACCGTACAAGTATGCTATCCTACTCAAGCACCTGAAGGTGCCCAGAGCGCACAATATAGCGCTGGCATATTCCAGCTCTACTACCCCATACACCGCGGCTCTAGTAGCCCTCGACCAACGTTATGGACGCATATGGGACTATGTGATACAGGAGATAAGAGACATTGACCGTCTCCCCCCAGCCAGAGACAACAGAGCATTAGATGACCTCTCTATCAAGGTACAGTCCCTGGTAGGGATGCTGGGGTCCCAAAAGGAAAAGGGGATCTATGAACTGTACGCTAACTCTAATGTAGAGAGGATACTAGAGAAGCTCCCTCCCGCCCGACAAGAGCGCTTCAGGCGGCAGAGAGACCACCGCGACCCCAACGGCCCAGAGGCATCCCTCCTAGACCTATCTGAGTTCCTCGCCAGGGAGGTCAGTAGCCTACGACTCGACGCGTTCGTATGGAGTGGACCAAGCCCAAGACCAGGACCTCGGGGATCAACAGATAACCGCCGGTTGGTGACCGTTATGCACCAAGCCGAATCAGTACCGCAGCACAAGAACCACAACACCCCCTCGACGAAAGAGGACCAGTGGAAGATTGAGTGCCAGTACTGTGAGGGAGAACATCGGCTGTACCAATGCAACACTTTCGGGAAGCTGACCACGGACGAGGTGAGTCAGTGGATCAAGGACCACCGCCGCTGCTTCCGCTGCGCGCGCAGCCACCTAGCAGCTGAGTGCCGCTTGAAGAAGAAGTGCAGCAGGTGCGGTGGCACCCACTTGGAGGTCCTGCATGACATCAACAGGCGTCAGCCAGGACAACAGAGTGGGCCCGTCGCGGTAATGTACCATGCCGAGGCGGTGGCACCAGTACCGAAGAGCCACCAGACCGCTCCCTACTGTACCTACTGCGACGGCGGACACTGGCTGGCACAGTGCGCCGAATATAAGACACTGAACCCCGTCCAAGTTGACCAGTGGCGTGAGGCGGCCCAGGCGGGCGCCGCTTACCGCGCAGCACTGTGCGGAGCCCACCAGAAGATCCAAGGCAACCGACCAACAGGAGTGCTCCACATTGACCAGCATAGCGGGACCCCCCGAGTGCTCATCAAAGTGGTCAGAGTGCTCCTGAGCTACGAGGACAAGGTCCTGGACACTTACGCCGTCCTGGACGATGGGTCTGAAAAGACTCTCCTCCTCGCTTCCGCAGCAGCCCAGTTGGGCCTGCGGGGTGTCAAAGATACCATGACCATACGCACCATCAGAAGGGACCAGAAGACCATAAAAGGTGAAAAGGTCTCCTTCAAGATAGCAGCGGTGGACCAGCCCGAGAAGCAGTATAGTATAACCAACGTCTTCACCAGCCACGACATAGGCTTGTCTCAGTACACCTACCCCATCCCACAGCTGATGGCTAAGTATGTGCACCTACGTCAACTACCTATACCGCTTATCGACGGCGCCACACCGACCCTGCTCATCGGCTCCGACCACGCGGACCTCATTCTCCCAATTGAGGCGGCCCACATCGGACCCAAAGGATGCCCAGTCGCGGTTCAGACCCGACTGGGATGGACGCTCCAGGGCCCCCTCTACGGACTTGACAGTCAACCCACGTCTACACGCTGCCTACACACAAAGGCGAGCGACACCGGCCACTCCCTCGTACAGCAGAGGCTATTGACATTAAGCGAGAGGCCTGTGAGAGAACCGTGGGCACAAGAGGGAGTTCGGAACTCCACCCCCCTCAGCTGCGCTCCAGACGTAGCTGACCTCGAACCCAGCACCCCAAGCGACTCCTTGACGGGGCGGCCGGCACCGGCCCCTCCTCAGACGGGGTACAGAGCAAACAAGAGAAACAGACGGAGGAGGAGGAGGCACAGCCAAGCACAGATCAAAGCAGTCTCAGGCCCGCTTCCTCCTAAACCCCCCTTCATCCCGTCCAGTCGTCATGATCATAGACCAGTCACTACCCCGAGCTGCGTGGCCGGCCGGCCGCGTAAGCAAAGTGATCACTGGTGCCGACGGAAAGGTCAGAGCGGCAGAATTGCTCGTCCAAGGGCGGACATACAACCGACCCGTGGCGAGGCTGATAGAGTCGCCAAGGCTCCCCGACTCGCTTAATGACGACCATGACCCTGACTTTGTGAACTGCCTACCCTCACAACAGACATTGAGTAGTGGACAGTGCGGTTAATCTGTCTCTGCTTATCTAATTAGGTGGGACTAATTAGGAGGCGGCTGTTACAAAAGGTCAGATTAAACCGAATATATATATTTACTGATTGATATATATTGCATAATATTTGTATATCGTTTGATATCCCTTGTGTATTCTTTGTACATATACACGGAATATCCCTTTAACCTAGTACAGACCATAATATTTCGTTCTCTTATTGGATAGCGTTCCACCAGCGCCAGTGCCATACCCCCAGAGTCGAGTTCAAAGCCACCGTCAGGGCTTGTCTCAACATGCCCGGTTCTGCCCAAGACTACGAGACAGGAATAAGGCTGGTACTAGTTTATTCGCCTAACATATAAATATGGCGCAGGTGAATACAGAAGTAGTTTGAGTTACCCAAGTGAAGCCTCACCCACGATACGACGTGCGGTGAAGTAGGGCCCGTTTTGCCCCAAAATAGAGTCTTGTCTTATCCTAATACGTTTGTTCAACGTATCGTTCACTCCTTACTAGTAAAGCCTTCATCACGAGTCAACGACCAAGTGAAGTGAGCAACCGTGCGTCTAAATAGAGCACTTATAGCCGTGTGCGAATAGGATAGTAAAGTGTCAGAGCTTAGTGGAATAACGTCAAGTTCAACCTAGCTAATGTGAAGTACCGCGCACCGGAGAATCTACACCGGTGAATGCAGAGCCCCTTTCCGGCTGGATTATTATTATTATTGCTTTGGACCAGGCTGTTGGAGCGGAGAAGAATCGTCTACACCCACTACTGTGGGATTTACCCGTGACGTGAGGAGCATCACTCAAGCCCGTCTCAAGGACGGCTATTCACCTGTGCTGCACGCATACTGGGATTACAGCTGCTGCTTTTCGTCTGCCGATCAGGGAGTAATATACCGCCTCCCATAGCAGGAGCTTATTGAGTCCCCGCTGATCCAGACTTTGCATTCGAAAATGTCCTCCCCCTGCTGGCTTACAACCGGTGGGAACCCCCTACCAGTATATCCCGCTGCCTCCCCAGAGTACCATAGATATAATTCCTAATAATCAGGTTGTATTATTATCTCATGCGTAATATGAGAATGGACATACGTTATTGATTTGCCTACGCACATTCCTTTGCCTTATAAGCGCATCTAAGTAAAGTATATTATGTATTCTTGCTGCTAATAAATATTCGTAAACCCAGATTTGTGTGGAACCGTATCATTGTGGAGGTGTTCTCATCATATACTCGTGTACTGTATGGCCAGTAGTAATGTACATAAGACGGTAGTGGTTTAATGATACCATACTTATTAATACAGTCAGGGAATTGTACCCCTCAGTTACACTGTCTATTCTTCTGATAGCAGGTGTTTAATCAAAGATCCCCGCTTTCTAGTGTTGCACAAGGACCAATCAGCATGGGTATGGGCGGGTTCATTTTCCATTGATGGGGATTTGATTGGCTGTTTACCTGCGGTCGCAGGATTAATAACGTTAATGTTAGTTCGGCCAGAGAAACAATTAAAATATACTAATTAAAATGGTTGGACCTGTGAGATTTGTACTTTGTACTTTGTAGGTCTGCATTTTAAATGTAAGGAGTAAAAAGTATGTTTTTTTTCTCTGAAATGTAATGGAGTAAAAGTACAAAGTATACAAACCTAATAATACTCGAGTAAAGTACAAATCCCCCAAAACAGTACTTAAGTATTGTAACGAAGTACAATTACTCAAGTACTTTACACCCCTGGTTTTAACTGTGTTGACTAGAGGGTTTTAACTGTGTTGACTAGAGGGTTTTAACTGTGTTGACTAGAGGGTTTTAACTGTGTTGACTAGATGGTTTTAACTGTGTTGACTAGAGGGTTTTAACTGTGTTGACTAGATGGTTTTAACTGTGTTGACTAGAGGGTTTTAACTGTGTTGACTAGAAGGTTTTAACTGTGTTGACTAGAAGGTTTTAACTGTGTTGACTAGAGGGTTTTAACTGTGTTGACTAGAGGGTTTTAACTGTGTTGACTAGATGGTTTTAACTGTGTTGACTAGAAGGTTTTAACTGTGTTGACTAGAAGGTTTTAACTGTGTTGACTAGACGTTTTAACTGTGTTGACTAGAGGGTTTTAACTGTGTTGACTAGATGGTTTTAACTGTGTTGACTAGATGGTTTTAACTGTGTTGACTAGAGGGTTTTAACTGTGTTGACTAGAAGGTTTTAACTGTGTTGACTAGAAGGTTTTAACTGTGTTGACTAGAGGGTTTTAACTGTGTTGACTAGAGGGTTTTAACTGTGTTGACTAGAGGGTTTTAACTGTGTTGACTAGATGGTTTTAACTGTGTTGATTAGATGGTTTTAACTGTGTTGACTAGAGGGTTTTAACTGTGTTGACTAGAGGGTTTTAACTGTGTTGACTAGAGGGTTTTAACTGTGTTGACTAGAGGGTTTTAACTGTGTTGACTAGAAGGTTTTAACTGTGTTGACTAGAGGGTTTTAACTGTGTTGACTAGAGAGCACCATTGTGTTCCTGAGGATGACCCGGGGTCAATGAATTTAAAGGGATTATTTTGGGGCATCACAGTGTCAGGTAACAGAAGTCAGAGGTCAAAGGTCAGGCTATCACCAGGAATGGTAACACCCTACCCCCATTAGCTGTTTTATAATGCTGTTATATACATGTAGCTTAGCTGTTTTATAATGCTGTTATATACATGTAGCTTAACTGTTTTATAATACTGTTATATACATGTAGCTTAGCTGTTTTATAATGCTGTTATATACATGTAGCTTAACTGTTTTATAATGCTGTTATATACATGTAGCTTAACTGTTTTATAATGCTGTTATATACATGTAGCTTAGCTGTTTTATAATGCTGTTATATACATGTAGCTTAACTGTTTTATAATGCTGTTATATACATGTAGCTTAACTGTTTTATAATGCTGTTATATACATGTAGCTTAACTGTTTTATAATACTGTTATATACATGTAGCTTAGCTGTTTTATAATGCTGTTATATACATGTAGCTTAACTGTTTTATAATGCTGTTATATACATGTAGCTTAACTGTTTTATAATGCTGTTATATACATGTAGCGTATATACAGTACACGTAGCTTAGCTGTTGCTGGGAGGAGGAACAGTAAAGCATGGTGGATTGTTCCTTTGTTGTTGTCACTGAAAGGTTCATCCTTTTGGGGATATGAGCCTTTCCATCCATTGAGGATGTACCCGGTCAGCAGAGTGTGTGTGTGTGTGTGTGTGTGTGTGTGTGTGTGTGTGTGTGTGTGTGTGTGTGTGTGTGTGTGTGTGTGTGTGTGTGTGTGTGTGTGTGTGTGTGTGTGTGTGTGTGTGTGTGTGTGTGTGTGTGTGTGTGTGTTTATAGAAGTGAAGAGAGGTAAAAAAAAAAAAAAAAAAAAAAAAAAAGCGACTGGCATCGTTTATCCCTAACCCCCCCCACTCCCACCCCACCCCCTCCACTGTGGTAAATACCATGTGTGTTACCAGAGAACAGCGATGAGAGCAAACATTGCCATCAAAACAGGCCCTGCAAACCTACCCAGGGCATCAAGTATCTCTTCATCTATTTTTACTGGTTGTCTTCGGGGAGCCTGGAGGAATGGGACGCATGATAAGTGTTGATTATGATCATATCAAATATGCTAACAGCGGGACACGCTATCTGCTTATCCGCATACAGGAGGCAGACGAACACAGTGAAACCATCCAAACACATTCTGTTTATTGTGCCGGTACTGTAGTACTGTATTGTGTAAGAGCTGGATACTTACTGAGAATAGAGAGAGAGAGAGAGAGAGAGAGAGAGAGAGAGAGAGAGAGAGAGAGAGAGAGAGAGAGAGAGAGAGAGAGAGAGAGAAAGAGAGACTTTGATATTCTTTATTAAAACATCTCAACTAAAAAGAGAGACAAAAAAATCTCACTACATCTTCATAAAACCAACACACTCACCCATGCTCGCTCACCTGCACACACACATACAGTACACACACACACACACACACACACACACACACACACACACACACACCCCAATAAATCCCAAAATGTTCTTCAGCACACATAAACACACTTGACAGTCAAATGCATATGCTCAGCCCCTCCTCCCCCACAGTACACATTGCATTCCCCAGTCCCCAGGCATTCATGAATGCACCAACACATGTCTCAGTGAAAAAAACATGAACTCTAACCTAAGGCGTGCAGAGATCATACCCCTCAACATAGGCACCGATTCCTTAGGACCAACGCCCTTGATCCTATTCCTACGGGTCAGCCAAATGGCTAACTTAGCCTGCCAATATATAAAGTTCAGTAAAACACTCACAGCCTTATTACGTAATAAATATGTATGGCCGAGGATGAAACTCTCCACACAGAACATCTCCCCCAGCTTCACACACACACCTTTGAGGAAACACAACACCATATTGATTCTTTGACACTGAAGGAAACAGGGTAACAGTCTCAGACACTCCGCAAAAAGGGGCACCCATCACCACCCCCGGTCCCCCGAGCCAGGAACCGATTTGTTGCCAAAACCCCATGCGCTATCCTCCACTGTAGTCCCCTGACCTCTTAGGCAGTGGCTGTTTATAAAATACCCTCCACTGAAGCTAGCAGTGCTGCAATCACCCAGAGAGAGAGAGAGAGAGAGAGAGAGAGAGAGAGAGAGTGAGAGAGAGAGAGAGTGAGATAGACAGAGAGAGAGAGAGAGAGAGAGAGAGAGAGAGAGAGAGAGAGAGAGAGAGAGAGAGAGAGAGAGAGAGAGAGAGAGAGAGAGAGAGAGAGAGAGAGAGGCAACAGGTGTTGTATTTAGACACCATGGATACAACACACTTACAGTATGTGTCTCCACTTAAATGGTGCCAGTGGGACTGAGTGTGGAAACAGAAAACATTGTATACGATTATCCATCGTTTGAAAATTAGAACCGTGTTGATTTAACCATGTACAATTGGAATAAACATGTAATTTACTGGTGGTGTCTACAAGGTCAGACTGTGTCAAATGAGAACCGCATAGACTCCACCGCTAAATGACGTGTTTAAATCCCGTGAAATTGTGTGTGTGGTTGAATCAACATGGTCCTCGTTGGCCCACAAATCTTACATAATGCATCTTTAAAGTTCTCCTACATTTTTGAGAATTAGTAGAGTCTTCAATGTTATGCTGGGACACTAGAGAGAGAGAGAGAGAGAGAGAGAGAGAGAGAGAGAGAGAGAGAGAGAGAGAGAGAGAGAGAGAGAGAGAGAGAGAGAGAGAGAGAGGAGAGAGAGAGACAGAGACAGAGACAGAGACAGAGACAGAGACAGAGACAGAGACAGAGACAGAGACAGAGACAGAGACAGAGACAGAGACAGAGGGACAGAGATAGGACAAGTTCTGCCCTATACAAGCCAACGGTCAACTTTGGAGCCAGATCCTTATTTTACAAAAAGCTGAGTCGAAGAAATGGCATATTTCTATTAACATCAAAAATTAAACAAATTTACCGGATAGAGGAATAACAGAATAACAGTAGTCCTTCGTAAAGCAGGAAGCTGGAGCATGGGTAGTAGTTTAGGACTATTCGGTTGTTAAGTCTGATCTATATTCATGTCCGCTCCGCTTCAGACTGAGATACTGAGAGATACAACCAGGGACACATGACACTGAGGCGTGTTGAGAAGACGAGAGCTTCAGCCAATGCAGGAAGTTCAGGCTCCGGAAACTGTTTATTCCAACAGGTCCAACAACATCACGACTTAACAACCCCATGGTATCTCTGGCCTGACGACATGTACAGAGCTCGCTGTGAGCTCATTCTACTCTGTGGTAAAGCAACGTGGCCTACGTGAGTAGGGATGGGTACCGAATCCGGTAAATTATTATTATTATTATTATTTTTTCTTCTGTTTTTCTCCCCATCCCAATTTATTCGCCGTGCCAATTCCCCCCTCCCCTACCTGGCTGCTGTATGCATGTTCTCCTAGGAGTCGGTACAAGGGCGTCCCGAAGCCGACGGCACGCTTCCTCCGATACGTGCGGCGACTGCCAGTGACGTCTTTTCACTTGGCAGCGAGGACTCTCATTGGTGAAGTGTAACGCGTGGGAGCTGAGGGCACGCTATCTCCACCAAGTCCTGCCCCCGCTGAGCAAGCGCCGAGACCTGACCTGTAGGCGTCGCTGTCCACAACGCCAGATTCCCACCCACCAGCTTCCCACCCCCTAATACTGCCAATTGTATTAGTATGAACGACCAGCCAAGCTGGTAGCAACGCAGAGAGCTGGGCTCGAACCCAGCATCTCCTGCGTTGGTGACTGCGTGGAGATTGCGTTCGTCACCAATGCAAGAGACAGAGAGGCAGAGTCAGCCGGTGGAAAGTCGATGGGTGGGGATTGGACGTTGTGAACAGCGACTCCTACAGGTCGGTTGGGTGACGCCTGCACAGCAGAGACAGGAAGTATCGGGGGCAGCGTGAGCCTCCCACGCGTTACTCCTCGCCACTGAGAGTCCGCGCTGTCTGGTGAAAAGATGCGACAGGCTGCCTCCTCGTGTACCGGAGGGAACACGTCATGCAAGGCTTCTATCCTCACTACAACCGACCAGTGGGGGGCATAGTCTAGCAACGTTCAAGACAGGGGAGGGGAGAATTGGCAATACGAAATTGGGATGGGAGAAAAATTGAAAAATGAGGAGAAAAAGTGGATAAAAAAAAGAAAAGGGGACCGTTGGGTAGCGGTATCGATTCACAGGTACCGGTACCGGTTAAAATGTGAACGGTACCCAACCCTATACGTGAGAGACCCAGAGTGGGAAGTCTTTGCTAGTGGGTCTATCTGATCTCGATCCGTCCCTTCCCAAATACCATGATAGACTGTCAATAATAATAATAATAATAATAATAATAATAATAATAATAATAATAATAATAATAATAATAATAATAATAATAATAATAACTTCATTTGTATAGCACTTTTCATACAGAGGTTGCAGTTCAAAGTGCTTCACAACAGTAAAAAATACAGGCATAAGCAAGCAAAAAAAATTTAACATTTAAATACAAAGCGATAGAGAGGTAGCAAGGTTAGGCAAATCACAGTTCTTCAGCAATACAAATAATAAAATAGAATAGATTAGATAGAGTAAAAAAGTGCGGTTTGATTCAGTTTAAAATAGGCTAAAAATTATGAAATAGAATGGACAGTAAAAAAGTGTGATAAGATTGTTCAATAAAAAATATATACTTTGAGTTTCTTTACAAAGTTCTAACATACAACAGAGCATCGCTCTAACATACATACAACAGAGCAGTCCATCGCTCTAACATGCAACAGAGCAGTCCGTCGCTCTAACATACAACAGAGCAGTCCGTCGTTCTAACATACAACAGAGCAGTCCATCGCTCTAACATACAACAGAGCAGTCGATCGCTCTTAACACTTTGAGTTTCTTTACAAAGTCAAAGCTTATCTCTTACAGAATGACCTCCTAGACCCTAATCAGTCTGGCTTCCGGACTGGCCACTCCACAGAAACGGCCCTCATTGCGGTCACAGAGGCACTTCACTTAGCAAAAGCGAAAGGCCTCTCCTCTGTCCTGATTCTCCTAGATCTATCTGCAGCCTTCGACACAGTCAACCATCAGGCCCTCGCAGGAATGGGAGTGGCTGGCTCTGCGCTGACATGGCTGACATCATACCTCAATGACCGCTCCTACCAAGTGTCATGGAGAGGGACCCTGTCGGCCAACCGCCCCCTGCGGAGGGGGGGCCCCCAGGGCTCGGTCCTAGGACCCCTTCTCTTCTCCCTCTACACTAAATCACTGGGTAACATTATCACGTCTCATGGCTTCTCGTATCATTGTTATGCCGACGATACTCAACTCTTCCTCTCCTTCCCTCCCTCAGATATCCACGTCTCTGAGCGGATCTCGGCCTGTCTGTCTGACATCTCCGCCTGGATGACGACCAACCACCTCAAACTGAACCTAAGCAAAACAGAATTGCTCCACCTGCCGGCCAAATCCTCCCCCCTGACCGACCTTTCCATCACAGTCGAGAATGCAGCTGTGACCGCGTCCCCAACCGCCAAGAACCTTGGTGTTGTCCTCGACGACCAGTTGAACTTCTCTGCTCACATCGCAGCGACAACCAGAACTTGCAGATTCCTCCTGAGTAACGTCAGAAGGATCCGCCCCTTCCTGACAAAAGAAGCCACCCAACTCCTCGTCCAATCAACAGTCATCTCCCACCTCGACTACTGCAACGCACTGCTCGCTGGCCTCCCGGCCGCCTGAATACTTTCGACAACAAATGTTTGTTTCCGCGTCTCTGATTGGCCAGGTCATTTCTGGTCATGTGACATGTACGCCCAATCGTGGGACCGCAAGTGTCTACACTGGTTAAGCTTAGGCGCTCTTTCGAAGTTGGTTAAGGTTAGAGTTTGTCTTAGAGCATGGCGATAGAACGCCTGCCCTGATTCTGACGGTTAAGCTTAGGCACTCTTTAGAAGTTGGTTAAGGTTATAGTTTGTCTTAGAGCATGGCGATAGAATGCCAGGTAGTTTGCAGACCCGGAAATAGGCGCAGAACTTGCTGTCCCACGATTGGCGCACATGTCACATGACCTGGCCAATCAGAGGGCAAAACTCAAACGCGAAAACAAACATTTGTTGTCGAAAGTATTCACGCCTCCCGGCCACTGCCACCAAGCCTCTTCAACTCATTCAGAACGCAGCGGCCCGCCTGATCTCAAACCTACCGAAGTCGGCCCATGTCACCCCACTTTTTAGGGACCTGCACTGGCTCCCCATTGCTGCACGAATCAGCTTCAAGGCCCTCGACCTAGCATACCATGCGGCAAAGGGAACCGCTCCCGCCTACCTTCGGTCAAAGGTCTCAAGCCCTCAAGACCCCTACGCTCTGCATCCTCTGGCCGCCTCAGACCTACTCCTATCCGAGCTCCGGGAGGGTCATCAAGGAGGAGCCGCCTATTCTCAGTCCTTGCCCCACAATGGTGGAATGAACTACCCACCCCAGTTAGAAAAGCCGAAACCCGTCCAATCTTTCGCTGTCGACTAAAGACGCACTTCTTCAACCATTATCCAAAAAAAATAATATATATATATATATCTAACCCTAACTAACCTTACTGTCATGCACTTGTCCTAATAGACTAACCTACACTCTAGCACTCAACACTTTGATGACCATTGTTACTCAGCTGATAGAGTTGTGCCCTTCCTGATGACTTGTCGTACAGAACTTGTAAGTCGCTTTGGATAAAAGCGTCAGCTAAATGACTAAATGTAAATGTAATGTAAAGTACAGTTCTAAATTACCTTATAGAACAACAGAGCAGTGCGTCGCTCACAACAACAGAGCATCGCTCTAACATCATAGAACCGACATATGAATTTGATTGGAAGTGTATGAAAGTAGGTAGGGTAAGAATAGTGCAGGTAAGGTACAATTTGTGAGGATATCCCTGATGTTTCATTGAAATGCCTGAGCAAAGAGATGTCTTTTGAAGATGTCTAGCGAGTTGGCTTCCCTGATGTTTTGGGGTAGTTTGTTCCACAGTTTTGGGGCATAGTTGATAAAAGCTGCATTACCAATTCTCTTTTGACTGTTTCTGGGAGTCTCTAGTAGTCCAGTAGCTGATGATTGCAGTGTTCTTGCTGGCCTGTAATTTATTAGAGTGTTGGCGATGTACAAGACCAACTTCCGATCCCCAACCGACTTCCTATTAACATTTCACTGAGCACATCGCACAGTCTAATAGTCACAGCTCAGTCAAACTCTCAAATCACACCAAACAGCCTTGGCAGGGCTCTACAGTGCGACCAAATTGCTTGCATATGCCCCTAAAAATATGTGTGCGAACCGTAAAAATCAATTACGCGTACGCTGTGCGAGTACAGATTACAGCCTCTCTCGTCTTTTTTTTCCTCCGCCGCGAGAATCATTAAAAAACTACAAGTCCCACATTGCACTCAAGCCAACGGTCCAATCACAGTAGAGTGACGTGACTGGTTTCATGAGAAAGAAAGCAAATGACCAATTGGAAGCTCTCATTTGGCTTGTTTACTTCCTGAAACGCCACCATTGCGATATGTGAGAGTTTCCCGAGACATGTAACTTCTAGTCTTACCAATAGCAATATATTTTAGAACACCTAGATTTAGCGATAGCAATAGTAATATAACGTTAATGCAACAAAACGAATGCCTTGCTTTGTTAATCATAACGTTGATGCAGTAGCGTATGCCGTTGTGTTGACTGTAACGGACATGATAACAACATAACACTGTGTACACATTCAAATTGCGATAATCGATTCTAACATTTTCAAATCGATGCAGTTGAATTTTCCCCTTAGGATCGATGCATTGTTACACCCCTACACCAAAGTAACTGCCGGCCCACTGTGTATGTGTGTACAGCTAACTTGGCTAGCGTTATGAACAGCAGAGGTGGGCAATAGGTCCAGCTGCAGCGCCGGACGGCCGGAGTGCAAGCGGTGTGACGTAATTGGCAGACTCGACTGTCAATCAATGGTCTACCTGACACGCAAACTCATAAACAATGTTTCTGTACTGGAGGTGTACAGTATTTCAATAGGCAACCCTGAAAGGATTATTTCTCTAGAAGAGCAACACAGCCAAAACATAGGCATTGTATGCATAAAAGGGGCAAAAGCTAAAGTTAAGTGACTGTTACTTTTGTAGTAGTAGTTTGATTTGATAGTTTATTTGATAGGGACAGCACATGTTAATGAACATCAAGTACAAAATACAAAATGTAAACATGCAGGGTTGTAGCAAGAGCTAATTTACACACATGCACGCACAGTACAAATATACATTTATTTTTGAAAAAAAAAAAATATCTTTTACTTGAAATATTTTCACTGTGCTCCTAAATATGTTTGGGTGCTCCTAAATTTCTTTGTGTGCTCCTAACTTTTTTCATTTAGGAGCACCTGTGCCCCTAGTGAAAAAGGTTAGCGTAGAGCCCTGCTTGGCGTGTCTCGGTGTGTGATGAAAGTACAATCCTCTCTTTTTCAAATCACAACCACTTTGCTTTCAAATGCAACACTGTGATTGGAAGATCAAGAGCAGAGGGCGGGGTTTGAGGTCGGCCCATAGCGATTCCAAGTCACCCAAAAACCCACCCAAGTTATTCTCAGTTACATAAGTTTAGAGCGGGTTACACTACATCCACATTATATAACGTGCAGAGTGCAGACAATATGTATATGCGTCTGCGTGCCTGTGTGCTTTGGATGTAATCCTAGGGATCACCCCCCCCACCCACCCACCCCCCCCCCCCCCCCCCCCCCCCTCCCCCCCCCCACCCCCTCGATGTGTTCAGGGGAGTCTGGGTTTATAACTCTCGTGTAAGTGTCAGTCACGAAAGGAGTGTCCATTCTGGTCATTCTAACTAGGCATGGAGGAGGGTTTAGGATGGACCCGGACCAGCTAAAGATTCAGCCTGGGGGGCCGCTTCTGTCCACGTTTAGCTGTAGGATACTGTCATCCTTCAACGCCAAAGACATGGGAATGTTGGGGTACCTCTGAGCTGTGCGTGTGTGTGTGTGTGTGTGTGTGTGTGTGTGTGTGTGTGTGTGTGTGTGTGTGTGTGTGTGTGTGTGTGTGTGTGTGTGTGTGTGTGTGTGTGTGTGTGTGTGTGTGTGTGTGTGTGTGTGTGTGTGTGTGTGTGTGTGTGTGTGTGTGTGCGGGCACGCTCTAATACACGCCTTTTTTGTTCACATGTGTGGAAGTTATAATCCTACAGATGAAAAGGCTTCTAGTAGGGCTTCTAACGGGGCGACAGTGGGTCGGGAGGTAAAGCAGTCGTCTGGTAATCCGGAGGTTTCCGGTTTGATTCGCGCTTCTCCGGCAGCGTGTCGAAGTGTCCTTGAGCAAGGTACTTAACCCCTTAACCCTAACCCGATGAGCAGGTCGGGTTAGAGAATGTCTGTGAATGTAGCCTCCGGCGGTGTGAGAATGTGTGAGTGAATGGCTAAAAAATGTGAGGAACAAATTGTAAAGCGCTTTGGATAAAAGCTGCTATATAAATGCACCATTTACCATTTCTAGTGGAGCCTGAAAAGAGTCGATCTCCGAACGCCCCCCGTGACAAACGGACGCTGCTCTCTCCGAACACAAACTTGTGCTTCTCCAGAAAGAGAGCAGAGAAGATCCCTGAGATCACTCGACACTCAAAGTGAGATAATGCCACGTCTTCAAGTAACAATGTCTACTTAGCGAATTAATAGCCCTTGAATCAAGCATGTGTTTTTAAGGGTCTCCTAACTACCCGTAGGTCCAATTTCAATTCCAGGGGGGGGGGGGGGGGGGGGCTTTTGCTGTCGCAGCCCTGACCTCTGGAACAGCATCCCATGTCCATCAAATCTGCCCCCTCCATCGAGTCTTTTAAATCTAAACTCAAACTCATCTATACTCCCTAGCCTTGCCTGACTCACTCTGACTCTTGCCTTGTTTGTTTTGACGTGTTGTTCTGGTCTGTCCGTTGGTTGTTTATATTTTCTGTTTATTTTATACTTTAGGAGCACTTTCTTTGCTATGCGACTTACTGTGAAGCACTTTGGTTGACAAGTGTCATGTCTAAATGTGCTATACAAATACATTTGATTGATTGATTGATTGATTGATTGATTGATTGATTGATTGATTGATTGATTGATTGATTGATTGATTGATTGATTGATTGATTGATTGATTGATTGAAGCATGCAGAGTATCCCTGAGCCCAAGTACCCCCTTCCAGCAGGCCCAAACAGCAAGCCCATCTCTGGTTTGATCACAGTTATCAACGTTGTGTTCAGCTCCATTAGCATTCATCATTGAAACCAAGGGCCAGTACTAGCATAACACACCGTGCAGCTAGCTGGGCCTACTTGGTCTCAATGATGAATGACGCTAATGAAGGTAGCATGCCATGTCCGGGAAACCCAAGGACATGCGTGTTAAACTTTTTCCCTCCCGTGAGACAGGTGTCAAGTGAAGAAACGTAATCAACTGACGTTCAAAATGTCAAAGTACTCCTTTAAAGCTCCAGATCGGTTACGGTGATCTTAGTATCGTCTGTGTCACTCTCTCTGGGACGTGTTTAACGGGGTATTCCCTTACCGGAGTGTTACCAAGCCACAGCCCTGACTGAGCTTAGAAAGCTGTAGAAAGCTTTTATAGAATAATAGGACATCTAGCGGGATTCATAATAGCCTATGTGTGTTATATTATAGTTGTAAGTCCACCGTGAGCTCTAATATGGACCGTATAAATGGAGGATTTTCTTTTAAAGGTGTTTTTAACACTTTGAGCGCCACGCCCGAGATTTCTCGGGTTTACCCCCCGCTGGTTGAATGCCCACTCACGAGAATTTTTTTATTAGCGATCTGAAATCATATTGCATCAAGCGAGCCTACCGTTGGATATTCCAGTCACCCCAGGCTCTCAAATGTGAAAAAAGCGCCCCCTATCGTCTCCCAGATGGTAAATCACCCTTTTGGATTGGACTCAATGAAAGTGAATGGGATAAAGGATTTCTGACTTTTTTTCATTTTACGTCTCACTGATGCAGCCGGGGTTACCAGAGTTCATTCTGGAGCCGCTGAGCCGCGGTGATTATGTGTTATACTGTACACACGGTGGATCAATACAATTATCGATTTTTTCGAATGGTGATCAGGAATTGGAATATACCATTTGGATACCATCTGATGTCAGGTAAGGAATCTATGTGATCAGTTTTAGGATAATCAGACTCGTTTTCACGGAGATATAAGCGTTTCCACTATATGTGATATTGCTGTTTCACTGTAAAAGCCATCAGGAAATAAGAGCAGCGATTATCAGCGCGCGGCACGAGCGTGTGCGTGCGCACACATATACTATCGATCATCTAGCGTTTATTTGAAAACGATTCATAAATAGGCCGACAAATGACAACGTTCTGGAATATTCCAGTAAAAGGCGATTATCATAGAATGGGTAGTTTTTTCCGCGAAAACGAGTGATTTTCAAAATGCTATCAAACGGAAATGAAACGATAAAAAGACAATCTGCCTTGACAATGTTGCCAGGAAAATTAGTCTTTGATAAGCGACGGGCAGATTAGACACATAATTTAAAACATAGATTAGGCGATATTAAGTTAATATTGGAGTGGGTTTGGGCATCAAGGGGGTAAAAAGGAAACACGGCGTGGCATCCAAAGTGTTAAAGGTAGGCTACAGATTATTACATGTGTTTTTTAAAGACAGGCTACAAACGTCTTTCTCAGGTCTGCATCCCCTTAACAATTGTATGTATTGAGCCGTACTGTATTGTACCCATTCTGCAATCTGTTAAATAAAGTTTTCATTCATTCATTCATTCATTCATTCATTCATTCATTCATTCATTCATTCATTCATGTCACACGTGTTTTTAAAGACAGGCTACATTATGTCACATGTGTTTTTAAAGACAGGCTACATTATGTCACATGTGTTTTTAAAGACAGGCTACAGTATATCACATGTGTTTTTAACCCTTTGGGTGCCGTTCACGAGAATCTTCGTTTCTGTGGCGCAGCGGTTGAGTGCCGGAAACGAAGATCTCGTTTTTGTGTCGTTTTTTCCTTTTTTTCGATATTAATATCCTATTCCATGTCACAGAGCTGTATTTTGCCTGGAAAAGGCATATTGGGACTCCGAAGGTGCAGTACCGGCCAGATCCTGGTAGTGGTACTGTCTCGAGAATGCAGTAACCCCTGTTGCAGACCTGGTGGCGTGTAGCCTTTTTACAACGCATCCGCGTTTCCGGCGCTCTGATTGGCCAGGTCATGTGACATGTGCGCCAATAGCGTGTTTGCCCATTTCCACGTCAAACAGCCTGCAACTACCTGGCGTTCTATCGCCATGCTCTAAGACAAACTCTAACTAACCTTAACCAACTTCGAAGAGTGCCTAAGCTTAACCAGTGTAGAAACTTGCCGTCCCACGATTGGCGCTCATGTCACATGACCTGGCCAATCAGAGCGCAAAACGGGAACCCGGAAACGCGGATGCGTTGTAAAAAGGCTTCAAGCTACCTGGTGTCACACTGTAAACGCTCCGGGCTGACTTTTCTGTTAGCCTGAAGCGAGGGCTTTACCAGATCGCATGGAATACTTTTTGGGACGCCGGATTCATTATGCTGTATAGGGTTATGGCGTGTGCCAAATGGATTTATGATCTACCAGATGGCGATCAAATAATTGGACAATTCTTTTTGGAATCCAACCGGCCAAAGGTAAGAGCAATTTGATGTCAATTTCAGCTTGATCGTGCAAGGATTTCATAGCCATACCCCAGTTCAGTGTATGTTGTGGTAATAACTAATTAATCACAAACAACCCCCCTCCCCCTTCCACGCATTCATGATGGAACATGATACCGATCATATGCATTTGGATTTTTAACTGTAGCGTGTGTAGGGACGAAATGCCATTGGATTTAACGTTATTAGCGCTGCGCCTTATAAATAGCCTCACAGGAATTATCCCAGATCGTTCCGTTATAATATAATATTCACCATGGTATAAAACGCGAACGTATCAATGAAAAAAATTTATCTTTATGGCATATTGAACGGAAGGTTCATACTGTCAATTGACAATTATATTGGATCCATAGCTATAATATAAAATATAGGTTTAGCTCTACACACAACGTGACGCACAGTGAACGTTTGTAATGAAAAGCAGGCCTGACAACAGCGGGCCCAGTCTAATGGCTGGCACTGGATGTGTTAAAGACAGGCTACAGTATATCACATGTGTTTTATTTATTTTTTATCCACTTTTTCTCCTTATTTAAAATTTTTCTCCCATCCCAATTTCGGATTTCCAATTCTTCCCTCCCCTGTCTTGAACATTGCTAGACTATGCCTCCCACTGGCCGGCTGTAGTGAGGATAGAAGCCTTGCATCACGTGTCCCCTCCGGTACACGAGAAGGCAGCCTGTCGCATCTTTTCACAGCAACAGCTCGAACTATCAGTGGCGAGGAGTAGCGCGCGGAAGGCTCACGCTGCCCCCGATACTTCCTGTTTCCGCCGTACCGGCATCACAACCGACCTGTAGGAGTCGCTGTCCACAACGTCCAATCCCCACCCACCGGCTTTCCCCGGCCAAGCCGGTAGCAACGCAGAGAGCTGGGCTCGATACCAGCATCTCCTGCGTTAGTGGTGAGCGCCTTGCCCACTGCGCCACTCAGCCGCCTCTATCACATGTGTTATTAAAGACAGCCTACAGTATATCACATCTGTTTTTTAAAGGTAGGCTACAGTATATCACACGTGTTTTTAAAGACAATGGCCAGTACCATGGTAAAACTAAATATACTGTACCATCAAACTACAGTACATGATACCTGTTTGCGATTCGGAAATGGGTAATATAAGAAAAGATTATATATCATATTATAAAACACCCCTATGAGAGTGACTATATATTAATGTAAATATCTGTATGAAAAGGGACATATTCATATATATATAAATAACATACAGGATTCAGTTACTAGGGTATAAACTTTCAGGAAAATGTCACCAGATCCAACCAATTATGCATGTGTAGTTTATGGCCTTTCTACATACATCACATACACACACAACAACACCCCCTCACCCCCTCAGCCCCTCAGCCCCCCCAAGCCCCCCAGCCCCCCCCCCCCCCCCCCCCCCTCCCAGCCCCAATACGTCTTGGAAAATGCACAGGTTCATAACGATTCATAAATAGGCCGACAAATGACAACGTTCTGGAATATTCCAGTAAAAGGCGATTATCATAGAATGGGTAGTTTTTTCGCGAAAACGAGTGATTTCAAAATGCTATCAAACGGAAATGAAACGATAAAAAAACAATCTGCCTTGACAATGTTGCCAGGAAAATTAGTCTTTGATAAGCGACGGGCAGATTAGACACATAATTTAAAACATAGATTAGGCGATATTAAGTTAATATTGGAGTGGGTTTGGGCATCAAGGGGGTAAAAAGGAAAACACGGCGTGGCATCCAAAGTGTTAAAGGTAGGCTACAGATTATTACATGTGTTTTTTAAAGACAGGCTACAAACGTCTTTCTCAGGTCTGCATCCCCTTAACAATTGTATGTATTGAGCCGTACTGTATTGTACCCATTCTGCAATCTGTTAAATAAAGTTTTCATTCATTCATTCATTCATTCATTCATTCATTCATTCATTCATTCATGTCACACGTGTTTTTAAAGACAGGCTACATTATGTCACATGTGTTTTTAAAGACAGGCTACATTATGTCACATGTGTTTTTTAAAGACAGGCTACAGTATATCACATGTGTTTTTAACCCTTTGGGTGCCGTTCACGAGAATCTTCGTTTCTGTGGCGCAGCGGTTGAGTGCCGGAAACGAAGATTCTCGTTTTTGTGTCGTTTTTCCTTTTTTTCGATATTAATATCCTATTCCATGTCACAGAGCTGTATTTTGCCTGGAAAAGGCATATTGGGACTCCGAAGGTGCAGTACCGGCCAGATCCTGGTAGTGGTACTGTCTCGAGAATGCAGTAACCCCTGTTGCAGACCTGGTGGCGTGTAGCCTTTTTACAACGCATCCGCGTTTCCGGCGCTCTGATTGGCCAGGTCATGTGACATGTGCGCCCAATAGCGTGTTTGCCCATTTCCACGTCAAACAGCCTGCAAACTACCTGGCGTTCTATCGCCATGCTCTAAGACAAACTCTAACCTTAACCAACTTCGAAGAGTGCCTAAGCTTAACCAGTGTAGAAACTTGCCGTCCCACGATTGGCGCTCATGTCACATGACCTGGCCAATCAGAGCGCAAAACGGGAACCCGGAAACGCGGATGCGTTGTAAAAAGGCTTCAAGCTACCTGGTGTCACACTGTAAACGCTCCGGGCTGACTTTTCTGTTAGCCTGAAGCGAGGGCTTTACCAGATCGCATGGAATACTTTTTGGGACGCCGGATTCATTATGCTGTATAGGGTTATGGCGTGTGCCAAATGGATTTATGATCTACCAGATGGCGATCAAATAATTGGACAATTCTTTTTGGAATCCAACCGGCCAAAGGTAAGAGCAATTTGATGTCAATTTCAGCTTGATCGTGCAAGGATTTCATAGCCATACCCCAGTTCAGTGTATGTTGTGGTAATAACTAATTAATCACAAACAACCCCCCTCCCCCTTCCACGCATTCATGATGGAACATGATACCGATCATATGCATTTGGATTTTTAACTGTAGCGTGTGTAGGGACGAAATGCCATTGGATTTAACGTTATTAGCGCTGCGCCTTATAAATAGCCTCACAGGAATTATCCCAGATCGTTCCGTTATAATATAATATTCACCATGGTATAAAACGCGAACGTATCAATGAAAAAAATTTATCTTTATGGCATATTGAACGGAAGGTTCATACTGTCAATTGACAATTATATTGGATCCATAGCTATAATATAAAATATAGGTTTAGCTCTACACACAACGTGACGCACAGTGAACGTTTGTAATGAAAAGCAGGCCTGACAACAGCGGGCCCAGTCTAATGGCTGGCACTGGATGTGTTAAAGACAGGCTACAGTATATCACATGTGTTTTATTTATTTTTTATCCACTTTTTCTCCTTATTTAAAATTTTTCTCCCATCCCAATTTCGGATTTCCAATTCTTCCCTCCCCTGTCTTGAACATTGCTAGACTATGCCTCCCACTGGCCGGCTGTAGTGAGGATAGAAGCCTTGCATCACGTGTCCCCTCCGGTACACGAGAAGGCAGCCTGTCGCATCTTTTCACAGCAACAGCTCGAACTATCAGTGGCGAGGAGTAGCGCGCGGAAGGCTCACGCTGCCCCCGATACTTCCTGTTTCCGCCGTACCGGCATCACAACCGACCTGTAGGAGTCGCTGTCCACAACGTCCAATCCCCACCCACCGGCTTTCCCCGGCCAAGCCGGTAGCAACGCAGAGAGCTGGGCTCGATACCAGCATCTCCTGCGTTAGTGGTGAGCGCCTTGCCCACTGCGCCACTCAGCCGCCTCTATCACATGTGTTATTAAAGACAGCCTACAGTATATCACATCTGTTTTTTAAAGGTAGGCTACAGTATATCACACGTGTTTTTAAAGACAATGGCCAGTACCATGGTAAAACTAAATATACTGTACCATCAAACTACAGTACATGATACCTGTTTGCGATTCGGAAATGGGTAATATAAGAAAAGATTATATATCATATTATAAAACACCCCTATGAGAGTGACTATATATTAATGTAAATATCTGTATGAAAAGGGACATATTCATATATATATAAATAACATACAGGATTCAGTTACTAGGGTATAAACTTTCAGGAAAATGTCACCAGATCCAACCAATTATGCATGTGTAGTTTATGGCCTTTCTACATACATCACATACACACACAACAACACCCCCTCACCCCCTCAGCCCCTCAGCCCCCCCAAGCCCCCCAGCCCCCCCCCCCCCCCCCCCCCTCCCAGCCCCAATACGTCTTGGAAAATGCACAGGTTCATGTATCATTCATAAATCTTCACCAAATCATCACACTGAAAAGTACCCCCAATATGCATGGGTGTACACAGTATGCACACAGGTTTGCGGGGTAACTGATGTAATGGGATTACAGTAAATAGATAGCAAATTTACACTTAACTATAATCCATTGCAAGTAAAATACACAGTAATCAGATTACTTTCTTCTCTCCTTTTAAGTAGGTGATTACTTGTTGTATTACCTGAAAACATACTTGAAGCATTTAGATTATGAAATTATACAGACATTACCATCATTCCAGATCATTTGAAATGACGATTGATACAGGTCGTCAATTTAATATCACTATTGAAATTACAGTCTATATATTGGAACTATAATAATTATTATTATAATTGGAACTATGGATAATTATAATTGTATGGGACGTTTTCTTGGGAAAGTATATGCATGAGTTATAATATTCCAGCAGGTTATCAATCAGGTAATCATTACTTTGATGGATTACATTTTGAACATAACCTCCTCAAGTCTCATACACATGCACATGTGCACACACACACACACACACACACACACACACACACACACACACACACACACACACACACACACACACACACACACACACACACACACACACACACACACACACACACACCCATACACACTCATGTAGTACTCGCAGCCCTCCCTATCCTTCAATGGGGTGACAGCTAAGCAACCTTGCAGAAGAGTGTAACTGTAGAACTTAAACTCCATGTACTTTTCCATCCCATAAAGAACAAAGCAGACCTCTTATTTTAGTCCGGGGTGGAGATGGAGTTGGATTCTGCCTAAAATATTCACGATAGAAGCTGCCTTTTTGCTCTGCTGTCACTGCACATTGTGCTATTACAGCTATATGTATTCTCTACTGTAGTTCCCTCAAAAGTATTCTTCATCTGAGAATGGTGTGCAGAGTATTTGCTGATAAAAAAAGATAATTCTTCATCATATTGATGATTTGACTAGACAGACAGACAGACAGACAGACAGACAGACAGAACAGACAGACAGACAGACAGACAGACAGACAGACAGACAGACAGACAGACAGACAGACAGACAGACAGACAGACAGACAGACAGACAGACAGACAGACAGACAGACAGACAGACAGACAGACAGACAGACAGACAGACAGACAGACAGACAGACAGAGGAGACAGACAGACAGACAGACACAGACAGAAACAGACAAGCTTGGTTTTATCTTAAGGCGAGACAGTACCCCCCTAATAGGCAAAACAAATATTTGAATAGATATCACTATGAAACTAAGAAAAAATGTATTGCAAGTTTTCTGAGATTGTATGTTTATATATGCGGAATGGGCGTTACCCAATTAAATATGTGCACATTTGCATATATCGCCAGGATAGACATCACACATTGGATGATGCCAGATTAAAAAAAAAATGTTTTATTATGTTGACACATAACACAATGAACCTTTTACAGAAGGGATTGTGTTTTTTTATCATCCCATAAATCAGGAAATGCTAGCTGTCTACAATCATAAAAAAAATATTTTTGCCAGGTTATTTGGTATAAATGTACTATAAATCAGGCTATGAATGATATATCAACAAACCCCTTTGTAAAAAAGATGCAAGGTATATATAGGAAGACATTTGGAAAGTATGGTGTGTGTGTAGGTGCTAGGGAAATGGGAAAACGCCCCTCAAAG
This sequence comes from Notolepis coatsorum, assembly GCF_963971535.1. Taxonomy (NCBI): domain Eukaryota; kingdom Metazoa; phylum Chordata; class Actinopteri; order Aulopiformes; family Paralepididae; genus Notolepis; species Notolepis coatsorum. Next base: position 160,319,010 of record NC_140166.1, read on the forward strand.
TTCTGTATTGTAATTGTGATCTATGGACACAATCAGACAAAAATTAAGAAAAATAAACAACTAATTGTGTGTTTTCGTTATTTTATTGCCACTAGTTTGAAATAAGACAGGTTACGGAAGCAAAATATAACAAAATCTCAATATCGTAAAAAAAAAGAAAATCAGATTTTGGGGGTACTGTCTCTGTAAAGCCAGTTCAACACAAGATGTCAATGTACCCAGTAACTCTACGACTGACACCTTGCCTGGGATGTAACCTACACCACAGGGGGAAGAGGTGCTAGAATTCCAACCGTGGTCATTGTCCAGGTCTATGAGTGATGTTGCACTAGGATATTTTACAACCAAAGGCCTCTACATGCTACAGCAACTTCAAAGCAACTTCAACACAACATCAGCGCGATTTCAGCGCGGTTGTTGTTTAGGGTCTTGTAGACTGTGTTGCGAGGAATCTGCGTACATGTCTCCAAAATCTAACCTAAACAACCGTTGCGTTGATATTGCGTAGCAGTGATTGGTTGGTTAGCGAATGGGGGCGGCGGGCTGTCATAGAATAATATAGGTATCGCAGAGAATACCATCCGCCATTGTTGTAGCCAGCCAGCGTTGATGCTAAATAATTAGCGTCACATAGCTGGCCTTTTTCTGAAAACCCAAGCACATATTGTTCCATAGCATACGCCTTCAGTTGATCATGACAAATCCTCTCTTACCTTGACGATAAAAAAGCCTCCATAATTTAGTAAATAAAGCTGTAGCCAGCCAGCTAGCATTGGTGCTATACAAAATGCTATCCACATTAGCTGCATAGCTAAATACAATGGTATCCTGAGGTAACTTTAACGTTAAATACAACGTTTGCTAGTCGAAATGACTGGACACACACAGGGACAAGTTAAACATCAATCAATTAATTTATTCCAATAGGTAGTTTGAGCTGCATGTGAGCCGGTCTTTCTCTCCTCTCCATTGGAAACGAATGAAGTTACGTTAAAAAGCAAAGAACCGGCTGACAAAGGTTAAGCTGCTAGCAACAGACACTATAATACTTTCGGTCGGGGAATTTCAAAATAAAAGAGCGACGACTAAAAGCACCGGAAATACGTTTATTTTGTACATAATCTAACGTTAACACGAACCTAAACTAACTTTAGATTAGTTTAGGTTCGTGTAACGTTAGATATTGTAAAAAATAAACGTATTTACGGTGCTTTTAGACTCGCTCTTTTATTTTGAAACCCCCCGCCCGGAAGTAAAAACTATGCTTATTTTTTCTGCTTTTATCAATGGGTTGGTTGAGAAGGGAAGCGTCATCTATCTAGGGAACCTAGCTACATACGGGGTACAATGTTACATAGGCTGCGCGTTGATTTTGCAGAAGCATAAAGGTAGAGTGTCTGCAACACCGTTGCTTTGTCGATGTTGTGTCGAAGTTGCTTTGAATTTGCTGTAGCATGCAGAGGCCTTAAGTGAGAAACAGGAACAAACATCTATCCACAACTTTGCTTTTCAGGTATACGTTTTTTGTAAGAACGCTTCCTCAAAATTCTATTTTAGAATTCCACCGGT